>NW_021703777.1:123108922-123357531 GCF_005190385.1 Monodon monoceros
TCACAAAGAAAGAAAACTACAGGCCAATATCACTGATGAACATAGATGCAAAAATCCTCAACGGAATACTAGCAAGATCACTTAATGGCTTAAGTGATCTTCAACCATATATTTGCCTTTCCTACTGGGATTTTCCCCTTTTCTTTAGATTCGTTTCTTTTTTAGAGATTTTTCAATATTTCTTTTAGGGTAGGTTTAGCATTGTTGAATTCTTTGTTTTTGCTTGTCTTAGAAATTATTTTCCCTTCTACTCTAAATGATAATCTTGCTGGGCAGAGTATCCTAGGTTGCATGTTTTTCCCTTTCAGTAATTTGAATATATCATACCACTTCCTTCTGGCCTGCAATGTTTCTGCAAAAGATTCATCTGATAGGGGAACTGGGGGTTTCCTTGTAACTCCTTGTTTTTCTCTTGCTGCCTTTAGAATCCTTTCAAGGAATTTCTCTTGTCCTTTAATTGGGAGTAGTTCCTCTGTTTTTTCATTTTACTTAACTTTCTCTGTCTCTATTAATTTAGGAGAAACAGTTACCCACTACGGTTTTGAAGGGGTGTTTTTATGTAGGAGCATCCCTGTGTAGACTGTGTGTGTCCAATATTTTTGGTGCAAGGGCTGGTTTTGGTATGGATGCCAGCCATGTCTCTTTCAATGTGTGCTGGTCATTATCTCCTTGAGAGGGGGTGTGACTGCTGTTGTGGTGTTCAAAGCTTGAGCTGGATGTGAGGCAGGGCCTCCTCTTTGTTCTGTGGCTGTCACCACCCTGCTGGGGGCAGGGTCTATTCCCCAGTTGTTGAAGTAGAAGCCCTGAGGGTTGGGTTTAATCAGGCTCCGTCCTCTTGAGTGTGTGCCCTACCCCAAAGGAGGTGATTGCTGAAGCAAATGAGGCCCGTGTGGTCACAGTGACCCTATGCGCTGCCTGTGCAGGCATCCATGGTTCTGCTCAGCAGCCCAAGGTAGCATCTTTTTCCATTGTGTTCATCCCAGATGTAGTGAAAGGCTGTGGTGTGGAATAGGCTGTGTCTGGGGATTGAGGCACTGCGGCTGTGCTGCCACCTGAGACCTGGGTTGCCTCTGGCCGACCTCTCCCAAAACCCATCTGCCCCAGATCTGGCAAGAAGCTGTGGTATAGAGTGGGCAGAACTGGGGCACTCCTGCTGGGAAACTAATTGCCACCTGCTACTGCCCAGGGCCTGACTACCCGAGATTCAGCACCTAGCTGCTGCACATTCCTGTGGTGCTGCTCAGGGCATGTGCTGACAATGTGTGCTGTGGCTGGGCCCACCATCATGCACAGGCTGACAAAGAGCTCCTCAGCACCCCATGAATCACACCCCAGGCCCTCCAGGCTGTCTCTGCGTGGCTAGATGAGTCCTCTGCCAAGGCCTGTCTGCCTGAGATTCGGCACTTAGCTGCTGTGTGTCCTTGTGGTACCACCCCATGTGCACACTGACAGTGTCTGCCTGGCTTGCCCAGCCACCCCGCTAGGTGCACTGACAATGTTCTCTGTGGTTCCACCGAGATCACACCCCAGGCACCCTGGTCTGTCTCTACGCAGAGAGACTGAATCTTTGCCCTGATCTGTGCCAGGCTGTGGTGTGAAATGAGGGGGATGGGGGTGTTCACCCCTTCAGATTGGGAAATGCAGCAAGGCGGCAGCTGACAGTGTTAAGTCTATTTCCACCCTGATTGTTAGCAAGCCAGCACGTGTGACACTGCTCCTAAGTAGAGTCTAGGCTTCTCCAGCCCTTCTATCTGCCTCAGTGGATTTACCAGTAGGCAAGGGAGCTCCCTAGTCTGAGGAACTATTCATGTGGACCTCCTTTTCCTTCCAGACCCCTCCCAGGGGCACCAGTCCCAACCTGAGGCCCTTTTTTTTTTTCTTTTGTCCTACCCAGTTACATGGAGATCTTTCTTGCAACTTTGGTTGTATAGGAGATCTGCCAGTTTCCAGTTAGTTTTCTGTGAGAGTTGTGTCACATACAGATGTATTTTTGATGTTTGTGAGGTAGGTGAGCTCCAGGTTCTCCTACTGTGCCATCTTGATCCCCCTTCCTCCTATAACTACAGACATAGACTTAAAGTCTATGTCATCTCATATTAGTATAGCCACCCACCTTTCTTTTGGTTACTGTTTGCATGGAATATCTTCTCATCTTTCTACTTTTAACCTATTTGTGTCCTTCAATCTAAAGTGAGTCTCTTATAGACAGTATATACTTGATTATCTTTTAAAATCCTTTCAGCTTCATTTGCATTCAAAACAATTACTGATATGGAAGGACTTCTGCCATTTTGCTATTTGCTGTATGTCATATCATTTTTATCCTCTATTACTGCCTCCTTTTGTGTTTAATGGATTTTTATATAGCATGCTCTTTTTACTTCCTCATTTCCTTTCAATATATATAGTTTGTCATTTTTCTAGTGGTTACCCTAAGGATTACAATTAATATCTTACACTTATAACAACCTAGTTCCAATAACTATCAACTTAGCTTCAACAGTATACAAAAAAATCTACTCTTTTACAGCTCCATCTCTTCTTATGTTGTTCCTGTCACAAATTTTACCTTTATACATGGTGTGTCCATTAATATAGGCTTATTATTATCACTTACTCATTTGTCTTTTAAATTATATAGGAAAAAATTTACTAACAAAAAAATACAATATTATATTTTATACTTAACTATGTAATTATCCCTACTAGTATTCTTTATTTCTTCATATGCTCCAAATTACTGTCTAATGTCCTTTCATTTAAAAAAAAAAATTTATTCATTTATTTTGGTTGCGTTGGGTCTTAGCTGTGGCACGCGAACTTCTTAGTTGCAGCATGCATGCAGCATCTAGTTCCCTGACCAGGGATTGAACCCAGGCCCCCTACATTGGGAGCACAGAGTCTTACCCACTGGACCACCAGGGAAGTCCCTGTCCTTTCATTTTTTAATCAAAGGATTCCCTTTAACATTTCTTTTAGGCAGTTTTATAACCAACAAACTCCTTCAGATTTTGTTTATCTGGGAATGTCTTGTTTTCTTTTTTTTTTTTTTGCAGTACGCGGGCCTCTCGTGGCAACTGTCGTGGCCTCTCCCGTTGCGGAGCACAGGCTCTGGATGCGCAGGCTCAGCGGCCATGGCTCACGGGCCCACCTGCTCCACGGCATGTGGGATCTTCCCGGACCGGGGCACAAACCCGTGTCCCCTGCATCGGCAGGCGGACTCTCAACCACTGCACCACCAGGGAAGCCCCCACTGCGCCACCAGGGAAGCCCATTTTTCTCCATTTTTGAAGAATAGTTTTGCCAGATATGGAAGTCTTGGTTTACAGGGTTTTCACTTTTGTTTTTTTTTCTCTCAGTATTTTAAATGTCACCATACCATCTTCTGGTCTCCATGGTTTCTAATAAGAAATAATTTTATTGAGGATCCCTTCTTTGTGGTGATTCACTTCTCTCTTGCTGCTTTCAAGATTTTCTCTTTGTTTTTGTTTTTCAATAGTTTGTTTATAATGAGTCTTAGTGTGGATCATTTTAAATTTATTCTTCTTGAAGTTTGTTGACTTTCTTGGATGTGAAGGTTCATGTCTTTCATCAAATATGGGACTTTTTAGCCATTATTTCTTCAAATATTCTTTCTGTCCCTTTCTCTCCTCTACTTTTGGATCTTTCATTATGTATATGTTGGAATATTTGATAGTGTTCCACAGGTCTCTTAACCTCTGTTCCTTTTTCTTCATGCTTTTTTCTTTCTGCTCCTCAAACTGGATAATTTCAATTGACCTATTCAAGTTAATTGATTCTTTCTTCTCCCTGCTCAAATCTGTTGTTGAAACACTCTAGTGAAATTTTATTTTAGTTATTTACTGAATTCTCATTTGAATCTTTTTTATAATTTCTATTTCTTTATTAAGATCCTCTATTTGTTCAGACATTCTCAACATTCTCCTGGTTTTCTCTAGTTCTTGGTGTATGGTTCTCTTTAGCACTTTGAACATATTTAAGACATTTGATTTTAAGTCTTTGTCTAGTAAGTACAATGTCTGGGCTTCCTCAGACACTGGGGCAGTTTCTGTGAATTTTTTTTCCTGTGAATGGGCCATACCTTGTTTCTTTGCATTCCTCATATTTTTTGTGGAAAACTGGACATGTTAGTATTATAATGTGGTATCTCTGGAAATAATATTCTCTCACCACCCCCTCCTCAGAATTTGTTGTTACTCATGGTGGGTTGTAACTGACTGTTTAGTAAACTTTCTAAATTATTTTTGTGAAGACTATACTTTTTTCTCAGAAGTATATGTTTCTTTAGCTTAGTATTCAGCTAATGATTTGACGGAGATTTCTGGATGCCGGAGCCAAGAAAAGAAACAAGATAAAAAAGGATTCTTCTCTTTTTTCAGATTTGAGGGCACTCCTTCAACATTTAGCTGGGCCATATAAAACTCTACTCTAGCCTTCACTTCCTGCTTACGCTGAGACTAAAGATCAACCAATATTGAAAGGCTAGGGTCTTCTCAAGTATTTTGTATGTGTTCTGCCCTGGTCATGTGGATAACCTTTTAGATTCCCTGGTATACAAAGGAAATTCTGAAAGTTCCTATTGCCCCAAAGTATCTTATTCCCAGTTTGTCCCCTGAGGTTGTGTGACTACTGTGCAACTATTGCTTGTCCCAACTGTTATCTTTTGCCACAGCATCTTGTTCACTTGTGGCAGTGGTTTGTTCATTTGTCTCTCAATGTGTTTAAGGGATGCCTTCCATGGAGCTAATTCTCCACCCAGAGAGTTCCACATTGGGTAAAACAAAGGCAAACATCTATATGTCAAGGAACCGAAGACAAATCGAAACAGACAATCAAAATTCTTAGAGAACAAGGTCTATTCTGTTCCCTCTGGGACTAGGAACCCACACCAAGAACACAGGTTGATGCCTTCAAAACCAGGACCAATCTGGGAACAGAGAAGTGTGGGAAAGGTAACTTAAATGCCACAAAGCTCTCCTATGTGCTTAAGTCACCCTTTTCCTAATAAAGCATTCACTTCATTGCTATAAACCTTTGACTACCTTCCAGGATTCCAATAAATTTGATCCTGACAATTTGCCAGTTTTTTTGTGGGTGTTTCTAGGGAAGTACAAAACCCCAGAGTTTCCTACTCCACCATTTTCACTGACATTACTAGTCACACCTCTTTGCATTATTTTTTGTTTTTGTTTTTAGCAGTCACTCGAGGGATCACAATATATATATCCTTAACTTTCATAGTCTATTTGGGGGTTACTTTTGTACCACTTCACTTCAAAGAATCTTCCAAACATATTTAACTTACCCAATTTCCATTTATTCTGTAAATGTCATATATATTACATTTATATACAACATAAAACTCGAAGTAAAAGGTTTTGATTTTTACTTTAATTACTGATGTAAACTTTAAAGAAATTAAGAAAAAGTGATACTTATTTATCCATACATTTCCCATTTCTGGTGTTCTTTATTCCTTCCTGATGATCTGAATTTCTATTTGGTATCATTTCCACTCAACCTGAAAACGTTCCTCTGGCATTTCTCGTAGTGCAGGTTAACAGATGATGAATTCTCTTTGTTTCTATTCAGCTGAATTAATATTTTGTTAGGCACAAAATTCTGAGTTGGCAGGGTTTGCCCATCAACCCCGCCCGAGCACTGAAATATGTCAATTCCCTGTCTTCTTGTTCCATTATCTCTCATGAGAAGTCAGCATCACTTACATCATTGTTTCTCTGCAGCAATATATTGCCTTTGTCTAGCTGCATTCAAAGTTTTCTCGTTTTCTCTAGTTTTCATAGGTTTGATCACAATGTGCCTAGGTGTGGTTTTCATGGTATTTTTTCCTGCTTGGGATCTAAACAGTTTCTTGAATATGTATACTTAATAATGTCTTTCAAAAACTTTGGGAATTTTTGAGCTATTTTTTTCTCCATAAAAAGGAAAAACTCACTCCACCACACATTTAAAAATTTTTGTTGACTACTGGAAATCATTATCATTCTATGATATCTGAAAATTTTTAGTATCTGATAAATTTTTACATTAAAAGGAGAATTAAATCTTCTGAAAAATAAAGGGGGGTACTCTTATAAACACATTTCACAGGTCAGCATAACCCTGATACCAAAACCAGACAAGGATGCCAAAGGAAAAGAAAATTGCAGGCCAGTATCCCTGATGAAAAGAGATGCAAAAATCCTCAATAAAGTATTAGCAAACTGAATCCAAAAATACATTAAAAGGATCATACACCATCAAGTGGGATTTATTCCAGGGATGCAAGGATGTTTCAACATCCACAAATGAGTCAATGTGATACACATAACTTTTTTAAGAAAATGAAGGATTATCATATGACCATCTCAACTGATGCAGAAAAAACATTTGACAAAATTCAACATCCATTTATGACAAAATTCTCAACAAAGCAGGTACAGTGGGAACATATCCCAACATAATAAAGGCCATATATGATAGGCCCACAGCTAACATCATATGCAAAGGTGAAAAGCTAAAAGCATTTCATCTAAGATCACGAACAAGACAAGGATGCCCAGTCTTGCCACTTTTATTCAACATAGTACATGAAGTCCTAGCCAGAGCAATTAATCAAGAAAAATAAATAAAAGGCATCCAAATTGTAAAGGAAGAAATAAAACTGTCAGTATCTGCAGATGACATAATACTATATATAGAAAAGAGTAGAGGTTCCCTCAAAAAACTGTTAGAATAAACGAACTCAGTAAAGTTGAATATAAAATCAATACACAAAAATCAGTTGCACTTCTATACACTAATAACAAACTATCAGAAAAAGAAATTAAGAAAACAATCCCACTTACAACTGCATCAAAAAGAATAAAATGCTTAGAAATAAATTTGACCCCAAAATTTAACATCTATATATTGAAAACTACAAGATATTAATGAAAGAAACTGAAGACACTAATAAATGGAAAGAGATGCCGTGCCCATGGATTGGAAGAATTAATATTGTTAAAACATCAATATTCCAATGGTATTTTTCACAAAAACAGAACAATCCTAAAATTTGTATGGAACCACAAAGGAACCCACATAGCCAAAGCAATTTTGAGAAAGAATAAGAAAATTGGAGGCATCATGATTCCTAATTTCAAACTATGTTGCAAAGCTATAGTAATTAAAACAGTATGGCACCGGGATTAAAAAAGACACATAGGTAGTTCCCTGGTGGGCCGATGGTTAGGACTTGACACTTTCACTGCCATGGCCTGGGTTCAATCCCTAGTCAAGGAACTAAGATCCCACAGGCTAAGCAGTGCAGGGAAAAAAAAAAAAAAAAAAAGACACATAGATCAATGGGACAGACTCAAGAACCCAGAAATAAACCCACACCTATACAATCTACTGATTCATGATAAAGTAGTCAAGAATATACAGTGCAGAAAGGACAACCTGTCAGTAAATGGTGTTGGAAAAACTGGGCAATCACATGCAAAAGAGTAAGACTATACCACTATCTTACATCATACACAAAAATTAACTCAAAATGGATTAAAGACTTGAACACGAGGCTTGAAACCATAAAATTCCTATTAGAAAACATAGGTGGTAAGCTCCTTGACATAGGTTTTAGCAATGACTTTCTAAATCTGACACCAAAAGCAAAAGCCAAGAAAAGAAAAACACACGGCAAAACATCAAACTAAAAAGCTTCTGCACAGCAAAGGAAAACCATCAACAAAAAGGCAACCTACTGAATGAGATAAAATAATTTCAAATCATATATCTGGTAAGGGGTTAATATCCAAAATATAGAAAGAACTCACACAACTCAACAGCAAAAACACAAACAACCCAGAGTTTTCCAAAGAAGACATACAGATGGCCAACAGGCACATGAAAAGATGCTCATCATGACTAATCAGGAAAATGCAAATCAAAACCACAATGTGATACTTTACACCTGTCAGAATGGCTGTCATCAAAAAGTCAACAAATAGCCAGTGTTGGCAAGGATGCAGAGAAAAGGGAACCCATGTGCACTGATGGCGGGAATGTAAATTGGTGCAACCACCATGGAAAACAGTATGGTGTTTCCTTAAAAGATTAAAAATAGAACTACCAGTTCCATTTCTGGGTATTTATCCAAATAAAACAAAAACACTAAATCAAAACTACACATGCACATGCACCCCTATGTTTCACTGCAGTACTATTTACAATAGTCAAGATATGGAAACAACCTAAGTGTCCACTGATAAATAATTAGATAAAGAAGGTATGGTGGGCTTCCCTGGTGATGCAGTGGTTGAGAGTCCGCCTGCCGATGCAGGGGACACAGGTTCGTGCCCCGGTCTGGGAGGATCCCACATGCCGCGGAGCGGCTGGGCCCGTGACCCATGGCTGCTGAGCCTGCGCATCCGGAGCCTGTGCTCTGCAACGGGAGAGGCCACAACAGTGAGAGGCCCACGTACCGCAAAAAAAAAAAAAAAAAAAAAAAAAAGAAGATATGGTATTTTACATATATACTATAATATTATTTGGCCATAAAACAGAAAAAATCTTGCACAAATTGATAACATGATGGACTCAAAGGACATTATGCTAAGTAAAACAAGTCAGTAAGTCAGAGAGAGAAAGAGAAATACCACATGATTTCTCTTATATGTGGAATCTAAACAAATAATGAACAAATGAACAAAACAAGTTCATACATACAGAACACAGACTGGTGGTTCCAAGAGGCAGGTGGTGGGGGTAGGAGAAATAGATGAACTGGGGGGGGGGGGGGTGGGTGGTTTTTTTTTTTTTTTTTTTTTAGTTTAAATAGGTTAAACAAAAATTTTAAAAAGAAAAAAAGAATAGGTATGGAGGGGACAATGGGCCCCTCCAATGTAGGGGATACTGGAAAGTGCCTGAAAGGAAGGTATCCTGCACTTTAGACCATGGAAGGTAGGTCAGTCCCCCATTCCTGGGGTCACCAGCTTTATGTTGTAAGCAGCTTAGCCCCAACAATATTCAGAAGCCCCACTCAGAATTCTCTCAGGAATAAAAAGGAGGGGGTACCAAAAATACAAGGCCTTAGACTTCCAGTAGCCAATGTGACAAGTTCTTATATGAAAATATCAGGCTTTTGGTATGTCCATACTATGGGAAGTTATAAGTTTAATTTATATGTGGTGATCTTGGGTAATTAATTTGATACACTGCGAGTTTAAAAATATAAATTGCAGTACATATAATGATCCCATTTCTTTAAGTAACAGGAAATATGTATATATTTGTACAAAAATAGCAAGGTATGGAAGGAACCATTTCAAAGTTAACATTGATTACCTAAGAGAGAGTAATAGTTTAACAAATATTTTCAAAATAATAGTATATTACATACAAATTAAAATGAAATTTGAAAAAAACACCTGGTGCTGGAGAAGTCTGAAAACCTTGTAGACAAGGAAGGTGTACTTCCTTCTGTATCTTCCTGTTTAGTCTAAAGGGGAGTCTACATTTAAGTGGCTGGGGAATGTCCCCAAAGTGTCCCAGGTTGGAAAATCTTCCTACAAGAGGAGACATCAACGACAGTCAACCACACCAAGTCAGGATGTGATTTTCAGCTGTTAAACTGCAGGGGACATTCAGTGGTTTCCCAAATGTGGTCTGTGAAGGACTAGAGAGTCTGGGAAAGGGGAGTTATGAGGCTAACAGGTGAACTTCTGGGACCCCACTGCCACTGTCTGTTTTGCGATTGGGATTTTCATTAAACTTAGGATTCAGCAGCAACAAAAACAAAAGAAGTTGAACATTTCTGATACAACTGAAAGGGACTTTGGAGTCAAAGAAAATTTACTTAATCTCCCTGAGTCTTAGTTTCTTCATCTGTGTAATGCAGATAAACCACAACCTACAAGGGCTGTTGCGAGGATAAGATGAAATAATGCAGTTAAGCATTTAGCACTTAATAAATGGTCACTTAAAAGACAAAAGGGTCACCTAACTTGGGGTGAATAAAACGGGCTTGAAACATTTTACACTATAGCATTGTCTTCAACTTTGCCTGTCACTTTCAGACATAATGCATTTCAATGACCTGGGGTGAACTGTCACCATCGTGCGCTCTGAGCACCTATTCATTCTGGGTGCTACTTTTCTGTTTGAAAAAGTCACCTCATTTTGTGAGGTAAGGAACCTAAATTCTTATCAGCCTGGAGGGAAAGAAGGGTGATAGAGACCTATGAAGCTCATGTTTAGTAAGCATCACAGTGGAGAAGACTGCTTCTTGCATTCTAGGCCAGGAAAAAAATGTGAGGCCTTTACTGAACCAGGCCGACCCAGGTAGTCTGTCTCCATCAAAATGGGATAATAAATACAAAATGGGATAATAAATACAAAGAAACATAGTGGCTCAGAACCCAAACTCTGAAACTAGACTCCCTGGATTCAAATCATGCATTGGCCACTTACTAGCTATGTGACCCTGGTGAAGTTGCTTGACATCTCTATGCCTTAGTTTCCTCATCTATAAAATAATAACTATTGCATATGGTTATTGAGAGGATCAGATTAGTTAATATATGTAAGGCACTTAGAATATAATAAGAGCTGTATAAGGGTGCTATATAAGAGTTAGCACATATGCTACATTCTACATATACCTAGGCATATATAACTAATCAACGACAGCATTTTTTTCCAATGAATCTGTTTGAGGTGTCTATATCCTTTGCAAAAAAGACACTCGGTGTAGCTGTTAACTGATTAGCTCACCAAATGAAAACTGTTTTCACCTCATAAAGTCAACTGGAATATTATAAGCAGTGGAGAAAGTCAGTTTACCCATACCAGTTTTCTATACCAAACACTCCACAAGAGTAAAATGTATCCTGATTAGAGGCAAATGATGCCATGTAAGGGAGATTCGGCACCCAGGCCTGGTGGCCTGTTGTGTGGACACAAATGTTTTCAGCTGCTGGAGACAGTCTGTTCACATCCTGAGACAAGCAGCCATGAAAACTCATTTTTGTCTGTCCTCATTCGTCATTTGCTATAGAATAAGAGCAGTTACTAAGCCACAGACCACAAAGAAAAAAGTTAGTCTCATAAAATACAGCATGATCCTGCTTGAAAAAGCATGCACACTTCAAAGTCACCCATGGACAGAGACACATAGGTAACCCACTTGAGGACATTTATTTCAACTAGGAGCATTTACCCTGAGAACCCAGCCCTTGGTTAAAGAAAGAGACAGAGAGAGTGAGAGAGGGAATTTTGTTCCACATAAATATTTCAAAAATTATAGGCTACAGAAGGTAGAAAATGAAGCTTCCCTACAATCCTCACATTTATTTGTAAATACTATATATAGCCAATAGACTGTCATAATAAAGTACTCTTATCTCTTGACTTGGGCTACTTCAGAGGGAAACTAATTGTCCTAAGAAATTAGATATTTTTCCCCAGTTTTACTGAGAAATAATTGACATACATCTCTGAATAAGTTTAAAGCAGAGATCTTCTTAAAATAGCTTCCTCAGAGCTATACATCACTATTCTTTGCATTGTTCTGGGTACTAGCATTGTTTCTCATTCTTTTTAACTGTAGGGAAAACCAAAAGTTACATAAATAAAGGAAAAAGGATTTTATGTCTCACCTGGAAGTTAGTGATATTTACTTAATTATAATATAAACTGAATATTGTGATAAACAAAAATTATGAGGTAACTACATTTGGAGGATGAGATTAGATGAAGGGAGGACAGAGAAGGATGAAAGTAAAAACAACTAAATACATAATTCCTCATCTACAACAGAAAACAGATTTAAATCTAAAACTAAAAAATCAACAAAGAACATAAGCATGTTATTTAGTAATAAGGTAAAATATACAAAAATAAGGTGTTAAATGAATTGAAGATGGTTGCACCTGAGGAGCAGAAACGGCTGTTTTTGGATGCTTCTTTATTGTTTGTTAGTAACCTGTGATATAAAACATATGTGTGTTTTGCACCAGTATCAGCATATCAAGAGTGATGCTATGGGCTAGAAATGCCTCGAGGCATTCACCCAGGCCCACAGTGAGTCCCACACACAGACATTTCCCCTTTCAGAACCACTGCTGTGGCTGGATCAGCCCTTGTGGTTCTTATTATGACTGCAAGATGCCTTCAGCAATAAACATCAGGAAACTTTGAAAAAAACAACAAGGTTTATTACTCACAGGTCGTACAGAGTACACAGCACACCTGGGGCTACACAGTGAAGTCACTGATAGAGAAATTTCTCTATTATTTTTGTAAATTTTCTCTAAGTTTGAAATTATTTCAAAATAAAAAGTTTGAAAACAAAAATGCCTTGCAAAAATGTTAAAAGAAGTTCTTTAGAAGATTTGGTGGCTGACGAGAAACTGCTTCCTGGTTCAGAGCCGGCTGTCTTCTCACTTCCACATGGTAAAAGAGGCAAGGGAGCTCTCTGGGTTCTCTTTTATAAGGGAACTAGTCCCATTCATGAGGTCTCCACCTTCATGGCATTATCATCACACAAAAGTGCCATCTCCAAATACCATAAGGTTTCAACATATGAATTTGGAGGGACACAAATATTAAATCTACAGCAAAATGGTGTAGTGTTATTTGTAAATGGACTAAGATTAGTTGTCAACGTACACTGCAAACTCTGGGGAAAACACTAAAAAATGTTAAAAAAAAAAAAAAAAAGAAGTATAACTGATATGCTAAGAAAGGAGAGAAAATGAAATCAAATAAAATGATCAATTAAAACTAAAAGGCAGAAAAAGAGTAGAAGACAAAAATAGGAACAAAGAACAAAGGCAACAAATAGAAAACAGCAACAAATATGGTAAATATTAATCCAAATATATCAATAATTGCTTTGCGGCTCAATAGTTAAATGCACCAATTCAAAGACATGTGATTGTCAGAGTGAAAACCCAACTATCTAAACTTACCTACAAGAAACCCACTTTAAATATAAAGACCCACATAGATTGAAAGTAAGTGGATGGAGAAAAATATATCATGCTAACACTAGTCAAAAGAAAGCAGGAGAAGTTACATTAATTTGCAACAAAGCAGACTTCAAAGTAAGGGAAGTTAACAGGGATAAAGAAAGGTATTACATAATGATAAAAGGGTCAATACTCCAAAAAGACATAACAATTTTTAATGTGTATACACCTAACAACAGAGCATAAACTGGGTGAGACAAAAACCGATAGAACAGCAAGGAGAAATAGATGAAACCACTATCATAGTTGGAGACTTCACTCTCTTAGAAATGAACATATACAGCAGGAAGAAATCAGTAAGGATAAACCTGAACTTAACTGTAATTTAAATATATATATATTTATATATATATCCCTGCAAACAAAAGTCCAGGACCAGATGGCTTCACTGGGGAATCCTACCAAACATACGAAGAAGAACTTATACCAATCCTTCTCAAACTCTTCCAAAAGACTGGATATGAGGGAACATTAACTAAGTCATTCTATGAAGCCACCATTACCCTAATACCAAAACCAGACAAAGACATTACCAAAAAGGAAGATAACAGGCCAATATCTTTGATGAATATACATGCAAAAATCCTCAACAAAATATTAGCAAACTGAATCCAACAACACATAAAAAAGATCACACATCATGACCAAGTTAGATTCATCCTAGGGTCACAAGGATGGTTCAACATATGCAAATCAATCAGTATGATACACCACATAAACAAAAGAAAAGACAAAAACGACATGGTCATCTCAACAGAGGCAGAAAAAGCATTTAACAAAATTCAACATCAATTCATGATAAAAACTCTTACCAAAGTGGGTATAGTGGGAACATATCTCAACGTAGTAAAAACTATTTATGAAAAGCCCACAGCCAACCAAACACTCAATGGTGAAAAGCTGAAGGCCTTCCCACTTCTATTCAACATAGTACTGGAAGTCCTAGCCACAGCAATCAGACAAGAAAAAGAAATAAAAGTATCCAAATTGGAAGAGAAGAGGTAACATTATCATTATGTGCAAAGGATATGATACTAATATATAGAAAACCCTAAAGACTCCACATAAAAACTACTAGAACTGATAAACGAATTCAGCAAGGTAGCAGGACACAAGATTAACATACAAAAATTGGTTGCATTTCTTTACACTAACAATGAAATACCAGAAAGAGGAAGTAAAAAAAAAAATCCCTTTTTAAATGGTATCAAAAAATAAAATACTGGGCTTCCCTGGTGGCGCAGTGGTTGAGAGTCTGCCTGCCGGTGCAGGGGACACGGGTTCAGGTCCCGGTCCAAGAAGATCCCACATGCTGCAGAGCAGCTGGGCCCATGAGCCATGGCTGCTGACCCTGCGCGTCCGGAGCCTGTGCTCCACAACAGGAGAGGCCACAACAGTGAGAGGCCCGCGTACCGCAAAAAAAAAATAATAATAAAATAAAATAAAATACTTTGGAATAAGCCTGATCAAGGAGGTGAAAGACCTATATGCTGAGAACTATAAAACATTGATGAAGGAAACTGAAGATGATTTAAGCAAATGGAAAGCCATCCCATGCTCTTGGAAGAATTAATATTGTTAAAATGGCCATACTACCCAAAGCAATATACAGATTTAATGTCATCCCTATCAAATTACCCATGACATTTTTCACAGAACTAGAACAAATAATCCTAAAATTTATATGGACCCATAAAAGAACCAGAATTGACAAAGCAATCCTAAGGAAAAAGAACAAAGCAAGAGGCATACCTTTCCCAGACTTCAGATAATACTACAATTAGCTACAGTAATCAAAACAGCATGGTATTGTCAGAAAAAAAGACATATGGATCAATGAAACAGAATAGAGAGCCCAGAAATAAACCCACACACCTACGGTCAATTAATCTTGCCAATTAACAAAGGAGGCAAGAATATACAATGGAGAAAAGACAGTCTCTTCAGCAACTGGTGTTGGGAAAGCTGGACAGCCTCATGTAAATCAATGAAATTAGAACA
Source organism: Monodon monoceros (assembly GCF_005190385.1). Lineage (NCBI taxonomy): Eukaryota > Metazoa > Chordata > Mammalia > Artiodactyla > Monodontidae > Monodon > Monodon monoceros. The sequence goes on from NW_021703777.1 coordinate 123,123,958, forward strand.
CTCCCTCACACCATATATAAAAATAAACTCAAAATGGTTTGAAGACTTAAATATAAGTCGTAACACCATAAAATTCCTACAAGAGAACAGAGCAAAACATTCTCTGACATAAATCATACCAATGTTTTCTTAGATCAGTCTACCAAGGCAATAGAAATAAAAGCAAAAATAAACAAATGGGACCTAATAAAACATAAGCTTTTGCACAGCAAAGGAAACAGTAAACAAAATGAAAAGACAACCTATAGACTAGGAGAAAATATTTGCAAGTGATGCAAACAATAAGGGGTTAATCTCCAAAATATACAAACAGCTCATTCAACTCAATAACAACAACAAAATCCATTTAAAAGGGCTTCCCTGGTGGCGCAGTGGTTGAGAGTCCGCCTGCCGATGCAGGGGACACGGGTTCGTGCCCCGGTCCGGGAAGATCCCGCATGCCGTGGAGCGGCTGGGCCCGTGAGCCATGGCCGCTGAGCCTGCGCATCCGGAGCCTGTGCTCCGCAACAGGAGAGGCCACAACAGTGAGAGGCCCGTGTACCGCAAAAATAAAATAAAATAAAATAAAATAAAATCCATTTAAAAAATGGGCAGAAGACCTAAATAGACATTTCTTCAAAGACATACAGATGGCCAATAGGTACATGAAAAAATGTTCAACATCGCTAATTATTAGAGAAATGCAAATCAAAACAACAATGAGGTATCACCTAATACTGGTCAGAATGTCCATCAGTAAAAAGTCTACAAATAATAAATGCTGCAGAGAGTGTGGAGAAAAAGGAACCCTCCTACACTGTTGGTGCGAATGTAAATTGGTGCAGCCACCATGGAGGCTCCCCAAAAAACTAAAAATAGAGTTGCTATGTGATCCAGAAATCCCATTCTGTGGCATATATCCAGACAAAGCTCTAATTCAAAAAAATACATGCACCCCAATGTTCATAGCAGCACTACTTACAAGAGCCAAGACATGTGAACAACCTAAATGTCCATCAACAGATGAATGGATAAAGAAGATGTGGTATACATATACAATGGAAAAATTACTCAGCCATAAAAAAGAATGAAATAATGCCATTTGCAGCTACATGGATGGACCTAGAGATTATCATACCAAGTGAAATAAGTCAGAAAAAGAAAGATAATAGCATATGATATCACATATATGGAATCTAAAATATGACACAAATGAACTTATCTATGAAACAGAAACAGACTCACAGACATAGAGAACAGATTTGGGGTTGCCCAGGAGGAGGGTGAGTAGGGGAGGGATGGATTGGGGGTTTGGGACTAGCAGATGCAAACCATTATATACAGAAGGGATAAACAACAGGTCTATTGTACAGCACTGGGAACTATATTCAATATCCTCTAATAAATCATAATGGAAAAGAAAAAAATAAAATAATTAAGTAAATAAAATCATCTAAACCTCCCCCTCAGGAAACTAGAAAAAAAAAAAAAAGAGCAAGTTAAATCAAAAGTAAGCAAAAAAAAAGAAACAATAAGAATCAGAGAAATCCAATGTTCATTGCAGCGCTATTTACAATAGCCAGGACATGGAAGCAACCTAAGTGTCCATCGACAGATGAATGGATAAAGAAGATGTGGCGCATATATACAATGGAATATTACCCAGCCATAAAAAGAAACGAAATTGAGTTATTTGTAGTGAGGTGAATAGACCTAGAGTCTGTCATACAGAGTGAAGCAAGTAAGAAAGAGAAAAACAAATACTGTATGCTAATACATATATATGGAATCTAGGGAAAAAAATGGTTCTGATGAACCTAGGGGCAGGACAGGAATAAAGACACAGACGTAGAGAATGGACTTGAGGACACGGGAGGGGGAAGGGTAAGCTGGGACAAAGTAAGAGAGTAGCACTGACATATATACACTACCAAATGTAAAATAGATAGCTAGTGGGAAGCAGCTGCATGGCACAGGGAGATCAGCTCGGTGCTTTGCAACCACCTAGAGGGGTGGAATAAGGAGGGTGGGAGGGAGACGTAAGAGGGAGGGGATATGGGGATATACATATGTATATAGCTGATTCACTTTGTTATAGAGCAGAAACTAACACAACACTGTAAAGCAATTATACTCCAATAAAGATATTAAAAAAAAAGAATTAGAGAAATCAATGAAATTGAAAACAGTAAATCAATAGAGAAAAATCAACAAAACCAAAAGCTAGTTCTTTGAAAAGATCAAAAAATTCATATGACTCTAGCCAGGCTAACTAAGAAAAAAAGAGAGAAGTTACAAATTACTAATATCAGAAATGATAGAGAGGACATCACTACAGATCCCATGGACATGAAAAGGATAATAAAGGAATACTTTGAACATCTCTACACCCACAAATTTCATAACCTAGAAGAAATGGACCAATTTCTGTAACACATAATCTGCCAAAACTCACACAAAAAGAAACAGACAATGTTTAGGCCTATATCTATTAAAGAAATTGAATCAATAATGGATAACCTTCCAAAACAGAAAGCACCAGGCCCAGATGTGTTCACTGGTGAATTCTATCGAACTTTTAAGGAAGAAATAATACCAATTCTCTACAATCTCCTTCAGAAGACAGAGCAGAGGGAATACTTCCTATCTCATTCTCTTAGGTCAGCATTACCATAACACCAAACCCAGTTGACAACATTACAAGGAAAGAAACTACAGACCAATATCTCTCATTAACACAGATGCAAAAATCCTCAACAAAATATTAGTGAATTGAATTAAAAAGTTATATAAAAAGAATTATACACCATGACCAAGTGAGAGTCAACACTCAAAATTTAATTAATGTAATTCATCACATCAACTGGATAAAAAGAAAATCACATGATCATATCAATAGATGCAGAGAAAGTATTTGACAAAATCCAACATCTACTGACGATAAAAACTCTCAATAAACTAGCAGTAGAGGAGATCTTCCTTAACTTGATAAAGAATATCTATAAAAAACCTACAGGGACTTCCCTGGTGGTCCAGTGGTTAAGACTCCGCACTCCCAATGCAAGGGGTGTAGGTTCGATCCCTGGTTAGGGAACTAAGATCCCACATGCCGCGTGGCATGGCCAAAATAGGAAAAATAAATTTAAGAAAAAAACCTACAGCTAACATCGTACTTAATGGTGAGAAACTAGAAGCATTTCCACTAATATCAGAAACAAGGCAAGTATGCCCCCTCCCATAATGCCTTTTCAACATCATACTGGAAGTACTAGCTACTGCAATAAAACAAGAAAAGGAAAGAACACATGTACAGGTTTGGAAGGAAGACATAACTGTCTTTGGTCACAGATTATTCTATCACCTCTGTAGGAAACCAAACAACAACAACAAAAAACCTTACTGGAACTAATAAGTGATTATAGCAAGGTTGCAGGATATATGGTTTATATACAAAAGTCAATTGCTTTCCTATATACCAGCACTGAACAAGTACAATTTGAAATTTAAAATACAATGCAATTTACAGTAGCATCCCCAAAACGAAATACTTAGGTGTAAATCTAACGAAATATGTACAAGATCTATATGAGGAATACAACAGATCTGTGATGAAAGAAATCAAAGAAGAACTAGATAAATGGAGAGATATTCTGTGATCATGGATAGGAAGGCTCAATATTGTCAAGATGTCAGTTTTTCCTAACTTTGATCTACAGATTCAATGCAATCCCAACTGAAATCCCAGCAAGTTATTTTATGGCTATCAACAAGCTGATTCTAAAGTGTATACTGAGAGGCAAAAGACCCAGAATAGCCAGTGCAATATTGAAGGAGAACAAAGTTGGAGGACCGATACTACTAAGGGTATTGGGTCATATAAATCTACTGTAATCAAGACAGTGTGGTACTGGTGAAAGAACAGACAAATAGATCAATGAGAAAGAATAGAGAGCCCAGAAATAGACGCACAGAAATACAGTCAATTAATCATTGACAAAGGAGCAAAGGCAATAGAATGAAGCAAAGATAGTTTTTTCAACAAATGGTGATAAAAAAACTGGTTATCCACATGCAAAAAAATGACTCTATACACAGCCTTTACAGACTTCACAAAAATTAACTCAAAATGGATCACAAACCTAAAAATAAAACTATAAAACTCCTAGAAGATAACACAGGAGAAAACTAAGATTACCTTGGGTATGACAATGGCTTTTTAGATAGAACACCAAGACACAATCCATGAAACAAATAATTGATAAGCTGGACTTCTTTAAAATGAAAAACGTTTGCTCTTCCGAAAGACATCTCAAGATAATGAGAGACAAGCCACAGACTGGGAGGATGTTGCAAAAGAAACAATGATAAAAGACTGTTATCTAAAATACAAAGAACTCTTAAAACTCAACCATAAGAAAACAAACAACACGATTAAAAAACCAAGGCAAAGAGTTCAATCCATATCTCACCAAAGGAGACAGACATACAGATGGCAAATAAACATATGAAAAGATGTCCTACATCATGTATCATCAGGGAAATGCAAATTAAAACAAGATGCAACTACACAGCTATTAGAATTTCTAGGCTAAAATCCAGAACAATGATAACATCAAATGCTGGTGAGGATGTGGAACAGGAATACTAATTCATTGCTAGTAGGAATGAAAAGTGGTACAGCCACTTTGGAAGACAGTTTAGAAGTTTCTTACAAAACTAAAATATACTCTTACCATAAGATCCAGCAATTGCTTTCCTTGGTATTTACTGAAAGGAGCTGAAAACATGTCCACAGAAAATCCTGCAAGTGGACATTTATAGCAGTTTTACTCATAATTGCCAAAACCTGGAAGCAACTCAGATGTCCTTCAATAGGTAAATGGATAAATAAACTGTAATATATCCAGACCACGGAACATTATTCAGCGCTAAAAGAAGTGAGCTATCAAGCCATGAAAAGGCATGGAGGAAACTTAAATGCATATGACTAAGTGAAAGAAGCTAATCTTTAAAGGCTACATTCTATATGATTCCAACTATTCAACATTCTGGAAAATTCAAAACGATGGAAAAAGTAAAAAGATCAGTGGTTGCTGGGGTGGGGTGAGGGTGGTGAATAGGAGGAGCACAGGGGATTTTTAGGGTAGTGAAAATACTATAATGATGGATATATGTCATTATACATTTGTCCAAACCCATAGAATATACAACATCACGAGTGAATCCTAAGGTGAACTATGGACTTTGCATGATTATGATGTCAAGTAGGTTCATCCTTATTAAAAATGTACCTTTCTGGCGAGTGATGTTGATAATGGGGGAAGCTATGCATGTTTGAGAGGAGGGAGTATATGGGAACTCTCAGTACCTTCCACTAAGTTTTCCTGTGAACCTATAACCGCTCTAAAACATTCTTTTCTTTTTAAGTCGATATAATCCCTGATACTAACAGAATAAAGGATAAACACCACAACCTCCACACCCCCCCCAAAAAAAACCCACGATGACAGCAAATTACAGGAACTTCTGAAAGTTTAACAGCAAAAGCAAGTCTAATTGGAAGACTGGACTCTGGAACCAACCGCTCAAGCAATTGTAATATATAACCCTAAAGGAAGGATTTCCAGGAACGAAGGGAAAAGTTGACTTTTCTCTGAACAGCTTTTACACAGCTTGCAAGTAGACAAACTTACATAAACCTGATATATCCATTAATGTAGAAGAAAAGAGCTTTCCATTTAGAAACTGACCTAAGTTTGTGGAGTAGTTCTCAGTTTGTTACATATCCTTGCTGAATATCACCATCTTCTCATCTGCGTAAAGTGTATCATACCAACCTCAGAGGTTTTTTTTTTGTTGTTATTTCTGAGATATACATTTTAAAGTAATAACAAGAATTATGACATAACATTATAGAAGAACAGATAAGATTTTTATAAATTTCTAAAACTTTCAGGTTTTTTTTTTTTTTTTTTTTTGCGGTACGCGGGCCTCTCACTGTTGTGGCCTCTCCCGTTGCGGAGCACAGGCTCCGGACGCGCAGGCTCAGCGGCCATGGCTCACAGGCCCAGCCGCTCCGCGGCATGTGGGATTTTCCCGGACCGGGACACGAACCCATGTCCCCTGCATCAGCAGGCGGACTCTCAACCACTGCGCCAACAGGGAAGCCCTCGGAGGTCTTTTGTGTGTGTGTGTGTGTGGTATGCGGGCCTCTCACTGCTGTGGCCTCTCCCGTTGCGGAGCACAGGCTCCGGACGCGCAGGTTCAGCGGCCATGGCTCACGGGCCCAGCCGCTCCGCGGCATGAGGAATCTTACCGGACCGGGGCCTGAACCCGCGTCCCCTGCATCGGTAGGCAGACTCCCAACCACTGCGCCACCAGGGAAGCCCGTCAGAGGTCTTTTTTGATCAATACATTATCGCACGTGTGTGAGAACTCTCAAATGTGTTATTCTACAAATGGCATTATAATTAATAGAAATTTACCAAAATAAATAATGGAGTCAATTTTCTTAAAGCACCGTATCCATTCATTACAGATATGAAAAAATGGAGTAAGCACAGAGGTGTAAACGGGTGGTTAAGTCAGGTACTGACTTTTTTCCCCTATGCTGCTCCGTCAAGTTTAAGCATTTGGAATTCAAAAATTGTGTTAAACCCTTTACAGAATTGGAAGAAGTACCTTTTCAGACCGTGAAGTGAGTAACTGACCAGTTGTTAATATCTCATATCTTAGGCTACCTTTTTTATCCGTCTTGCGCGGGTCTTCCAAGAGCCGAACTGCCAAGGTTCCCAACCAAGTTCCAGGCCGCCGAAGCACTTCCGGTCCTCGGCCCGGAGGCGAGCGGATAAGGAGCCTGCCACGCATGCGCGCCCAGGCGCTGCTTCTGCGGAACGCCCCGCCTCCTTACGTCCCCTCCAACCTCGCTAGAACGGCAACCGGCGGGAGTTTTTCAAAATGGGAGCGCGGAGGCGCCGCCCAGGCCTCGGAAGGTGCCCGGGAGACCTTTCGGTGGCTGTGGTGTCGTCGCCGGGAGCGGCGGCCTAGAGAGCCGAGCCTGATGGACGCCAAGACACGCTGCCTACTTGGAGCGCTGCCTCGAAAGGACTGCGTAAAGGGAGTTAATCCAGGGAGCACGGACCGCGGCCTGGAAATATGGCGACCTGCATCGGGGAGAAGATCGAGGTGAAAAGACTCGGCAGTCCTCAGTAGGGCGGGTGGGAGTCGGAGTGCTGGGACTCGTCGAGACCCTGGCAGGAAGGGGATAGAGCGCAGCTAACGGCTGCAGGTTGGACGCCGGAGTACTTTGGGAGGGTCCCAACCGCCGGGGGCCCGGCTGTTCGAGGGCGGAGCGGACCGCCCCTCTGAGACGCGGGGGCGGTGGGACAGGTGTGTTGCTCGCGGCCCCGCCCTTCTGTCCCTAGACACCGCGGCTTCATGTCAGCGATCCCGCCGGAGCTGCCGCGTTAGAGCAGGGCAAGGCTATCTTCCCCTTCTCGAAGGGGATGGCGGTTACCTCCGGCGGGAGTTGCGGCGGGATTCCGTTCAGGGCCTTAGCTTTCGGGGGCAGGCTGGGGGTGGGACGAGGATGCTGAGGCTACGCTGAGGCTGAGGAACCAGACCATTAGGGTGCTCTATCCAGAGACCAGCCTGGAAGCTCAGAGACCCGCAAGGCGTCAACATGCTGTCCACCCCAGACACCTGCTGTATCGAGGTGTGATACCTGCTTGAATTTTGAATGCAAATTCTCCTCCCGATCCATTTTAGCCTATTTTTTCCAGCCCCTTCCTATTTTTTCTTCCTTTCTGCGTCGAAAATCATTACACATATTCTTTAATTTTAACTTTTAAGGATTTTAAAGTTGGAAATCTTCTTGGTAAAGGATCATTTGCTGGTGTCTATAGAGCTGAGTCCATTCACACTGGTTTGGAAGTTGCAATCAAAATGGTAAGAATATGTTAATCAGTTTCTCACTTCTACTTTGCAAGTAACTAGAGAGGTTTGCTACTTGAGATGTTAGAAACTCCTTACCTGCCAGCCTTTTCTTTATGCTGTAAAAAACCCATTGCTTAGGCAGAAGACAGTAGTTCCAACAGTTAAACTTAAGGATCTCTTAGGAGATCCTTAACCATGCTTAAATAAGTGTTCTGTCTTTACTCATGTTCATTAGATTTGGTATCTGTTCTAATTATATGTACTTAGAGTAATTGGTAGCAGTCAAAGAACAAATAATTTGTTTATAATAAGAAGAATACACTGTGCATAATTCTGTATTACACTGTAAAAAGCTAAAATACTATTCTTGATTGTTAGAAGTCAGTCTAATAGGGGTAACATAAGGAAATTAAGAAACACCTAAACCAGTAGGAAAAGGGAAGATTTGTTTTAAAGCTTTGCTAAATTTTATTTGTTATTATCATAGATATGATGGTTGAGCTATTAAATTCTTTAAGTTGGTAGAGTGTATTAGAATGCATTGGGCAAGTTTATTGAATGTCCACCCTGTCAAGCACTTTGCTAGGTGCATGGGGAAAATAGACAACGAAATAAATTGATCTCAAAAAGAAGATAAAAGGACTTCAGAATATTTTATAGTATACTTTCTCTTTTCAAAGTTAACATGACAACTTCACATTTGAAAGTTTATCATCAACATTTAAACCTCTCATGTTATTTTTAGATAGATAAGAAAGCCATGTACAAAGCTGGAATGGTACAGAGAGTCCAAAGTGAGGTGAAAATACATTGCCAATTGAAACATCCTTCTATCTTGGAGGTAAGATACAAATTTTATCAAAGTGGCCAAGGGCATTGAATTTTTCTGTATTATAATTTATTATGCCCTTTTACATTTCAGCTGTATAACTATTTTGAAGATAACAATTATGTGTACCTAGTATTAGAAATGTGCCATAATGGAGAAATGAACAGGTATCTAAAAAACAGAAGAAAACCATTCTCAGAAAATGAAGGTAGGCTGTGCTTCTTTTTTTCTTTCTTTCATTTTTCTTAAAAAAAATTGTTTTTGGAGAATACAAATTTTACTCTTTGTAGTTTTGAAGAATGTACTGTTTTATAATTTTTAGTAAAACTGTTTCAATTATTACTTTGGGCTATAAAAAGAGATTTTTGCCCCCCAAGTTAAGAAAGTTGTTAATTCATATAAATAATTCAGGCATTACAGAAATAAAGTAGAAGAAGAAATTTGCTATCCATCTTTTGCCAAAACAACATTTTAAATTAAGTCATTGGTCACAGTTGAATGTGTATCTTTTCAAATTTAGAAAAAGCTTTTTAGGATGCTGTTGATGACTATAAAGTAGTTTCTAAGTCAAACACAGTACCTGTTGAAACCATTTATTATAGAAAATGTCAAACACTTAAGTTAAGACAGTAATATAATGAGCCCCTATGAACTTACCACTGAGCTTCCAAAACTATCAACTCATTGTTTCATCTGTACCCTTCTTATTCCCCCAATTCCTCAGAGTATATTGAAGCAAATCATAGACATCTTTTTATCTTTAAACAATGCAGACTTTAAAAAAAAAACAAAAAACATAAGCACAAAGTCACTATCACACCTAATAATTCCTTACTGTCAAACACATTGTCAGTTTCAGCTTCCCCAGTTTCTTATAAGTAACTTTTTTTACAGTTCAGATCAGGATCAAGTAAGGTCCGTATATCATCACACAAATGATTGTTTTCAAATTATCTTACCCTGCTAACTGACATTGCAGGCTAAGATGGAAAGCTAAGAAAGGTGGTTGCTGATAGGCTTTTTGTCCATTTGATCTATATTTAACCCATTTGGAAAACAATTTGGTCATATGTGTTAAGAGTTAAGGAAATGTTCATATCTTTAGACTGAAAATAAGAACATAATACATAATAAGAAAATAAATTCATATACATATTGATGATGAGTACTGCATTTTTCATAATACTGTATAATAGTAAGGCCTTCTTAAATAAGACAACTTGCAAAAGATAGGAAGGAAATGAATTACCAATTTGATTAATTAAAATTAAGAATGTGTATGACAAAGGATACTGTCAACAAATTTAAAAGTTAAAGATAGGAAGAAAATATTTGTATAACAAATGGCTGTCCAATTAATATTTAAAATATAAGGCATGCCTTAAAAGAAAAGATAATTGTATAGGAAAATGGACAGGGGATGTAAGCAGACTGTTTACAGAAGAGAAAGTATAATTGGCCAATAAACATACGAAAAGATGCTCAAAATCAGTAGTAATCATAAGAATGCCAACTAAAATAACAAGTACCATTTTTTTACCCATTGGATTGAGACTACCTAATTTCAACAAGGATATGCTTGAAAATAACAGCCTTTTGGAGGGCGATTGGCAAGGTATTAAAATACTAAATTTTATCTTTGAACCCAGTGATTCTACTTCTTGAATTTACCATAATGAAGCACCCCATTTATATGCACAAGAAAACAAGCATGTACAAGAATGTTTATTGCTATATTTTTTTATAATCTTGAAATGACCCAAATATTAATCAATAGCAATTTAATAAGATGGAGATCTATGTGTACTGACATAGAAATATCTCCAAGAAATATTGTGAAGTGGCAAAAAAAAGTAATAAACTATATTTTTATACCATTTTTATATTTTAAAAACATTTATTACAGTGTATTTCTATAGATTTAAGTGTACATAAGCACATGGAAGAAAAGTTTAAAAGAATATATATAAACTGTTAATAGTGACTACTTTTTAGGAGGGTTTGGGAGGACATCAAAGGAAATTCAGCTTGCTTTTCTTTTTTTGTCTTTTTTACAATTTGAATTATTTATGAATTGTTTAATTATAAATATTTTCTCTTTCTATGGACTTCTGGTTACCCTAGTTAACTCTGGTCACTCCCAGTTCCTAATAAAATTAAGCTTCCCTTAACTGTATTTAGAAAACTCATTAGTTGGAAAGGACAGAGTTTAAAAGGAGTGCCTAGTTGTCTTAATAGGAATTACTAAACAATATTATGAAATTATCAGAGTGGTATTTTGGCTGGTAAAACTAAGCTACAAACCAGTTTACTAATTGTCATACTGGCATATGTACTTGGGTTTCATAATGTATTCTAAATACTGAATCTTCAGATTTTCTAAATTGTAAGTTTTAATTTTTGCATTCTAATAGCTCGACACTTCATGCACCAGATCATCACAGGAATGCTGTATCTCCATTCTCATGGTATATTACACCGGGACCTCACACTTTCTAACCTCTTACTTACGCATAATATGAACATCAAGATCGCTGATTTTGGGCTGGCCACTCAATTGAAAATGCCACACGAAAAGCACTATACTTTATGTGGAACTCCTAATTACATTTCCCCAGAAATTGCAACTCGAAGTGCACATGGACTTGAATCTGATATTTGGTCCTTGGGCTGTATGTTTTATACGTTAATTATTGGAAGACCACCTTTTGACACTGACACCATCAAGAACACATTAAATAAAGTTGTATTGGCAGATTATGAAATGCCAACTTTTTTGTCAAGAGAAGCCAAGGACCTTATTCACCAGTTACTTCGTAGAAATCCAGCAGATCGTTTAAGTCTGTCTTCAGTATTAGACCATCCTTTTATGTCCCGAAATTCTTCAACAAAAAGTAAAGATTTAGGAACTGTAGAAGACTCGATTGATAGTGGACATGCCACAATTTCTACTGCAATTACGGCTTCTTCCAGTACCAGTATGAGTGGTAGTTTATTTGACAGAAGAAGACTTTTGATTGACCAGCCACTCCCAAATAAAATGACTATATTTCCAAAGAATAAAAATTCAAGTGATTTTTCTTCTTCAGGAGATGGAAGCAGCCTTTATACTCAGTGGGGAAATCAAGAACAAGAAACCAGTAATAGTGGAAGGGGAAGAGCAATCCAAGAGGCAGAAGAAAGGCCACATTCTCGATACCTTCGTAGAGCCCATTCCTCTGATAGATCTGGCATCTCTAATAGTCAGTCGCGAGCAAAAACGTATACAATGGAACGATGTTACTCAGCAGAAATGCTTTCAAAATCCAAAAGATCAGGAGTAGATGAAAATGAAGAAAGATACTCATCCACAAACAGCAATGCTAATATTCTTCACTTCTTTAAAGAAAAGACATCCAATGGTTCTGGATCTTTTGAAAGACCTGATAACAGTCAAGCACTGTAAGAATAATTCTATCAAAAAGCATTTTACTTTTCAATAAACATTGTATTAGCACAAACATGAAGCTGCATCTAACTAAGGGTTACCTTTTTTCTAACCTTGTCAGATATTCCTGGGGCACTTTTAACTATGACTTCTGTTTTTTAATAGGAAGAGAATCAGAATGATGATTTTGAATTGTGGTTAAGAATCTCTTAAAATGAGTGTATGTGCTCATGAATGTATTTGTAGTATGTGTTTAATACTTGGGAATTTCTAGTGTCATTTTAAATTTTATATGAAGCAGGTCTCCAGTGCAATGTATCATATATTAAACATGTCTGATTCCTAAAGTACTCTTAACAGTAACTGTACACACACACACACACACACAAATAGAGAAAGAGAAGTTGACCCTAAGTGATGAGTAATCATATTGACTGCTTCTCACATGAAGACAAGTTTTTAGTGACTAGTGTTTTTCTTTTTCTGATCTTTGATTTTTATGTTTAAATTAAAAGAGGACAGTAGCCATATAGAAATGTTGTCACAGTGCCATGGGCATTTTGGCATGGGAATTTAGCTTCATAGGCACAATTTAGTTATGCAAATGTTGGGTTCTACAGTTAATGTAAAAATTTTTAGGTATTCATATCAGAAGAGAGCTCCCTTTTTTAGTGTTTTTTTATCTTAAAAGGTTTCTACCTTTTAATTTTTTATTAGTTTATGGGAAATTGTTTTTCTTTGTTTAGCTCCAATCATCTTTGTCCAAAAAATGGAAAAACTCCTTTTCCATTTCCAGACCAGACAGCTCAGACTGAAATGGTGCAACAGTGGTTTGGGAATCTGCAAATAAATGGTGAGTTTTTAATGGACTATTTAATAAAAAGTTAATGACTTGGCCACTTACCAAGCATTGCAGTTTTCTATTTGGGTTTTCTTAAGAAAATAGTACATTTTCAATAAGCTTACAATAATAGTAATAATTACTGTTAACACAGTTTGAGTATTTACTGTATCAGCCACTGTCCTTAATGCTTAACATATATTATTAACTTATTAATAATTCTCACAAAAACCATATGAGGAAGATACTATTATTAGCCCTGTCTTATAAATGAGGAAATAGTAGTACGCAAAGGTTAATTTGCCAAGCTGCACTGTCCATAAATACAAGAGAGAGGAGTCTAACCCAAGCAGTCTGGCTCAGAGACTTTACTCTTAACCCCTCCACTCTTGCAGCCTCTCTGTAATAAGTACCTACTATCAGTGCCTATAAAATAATCAAAAGATGGTTGACTTTATTTTTAAGTAGAAGGTGATGTGGACCATCATAGTGTACCAATGGGACCTCACATACACTAAAATACACAGCTACTAAAACCTAAATATTTTTAAACAGCTTTCATCCAAGTCATTATTTATAGATACAGAGTTTGAAAGTTAAACATTTCTCATTATTGAACATGACATTCACAGAAGGTGGGTTGGAAAATAATGATGGAAGAAAGAGAATAAAAAAGAAACATATGGAGAGGAGGAGAGAATTTTTTACTAAGTATCATGTTACCTCAGACAAGTGCGTAATATGGCTGTAATTTAAGCAGAGAGTTGTTATGTCACCTCAAGAGTCTATTTTTTTCATGTATATTATTTTCAAGGGCCCAAAAGAGAACTAATCTTCTCATGTGTACTTGTTAAAGATGATAATTCAAGTTTATGTTTTTTAAAACTACAGATCTTGCACTTAACCTTCTATTGTGTTTATAGATACTTTTATTTGGTAAACATGGACATGTCTGAAGTAACTTTGTTTATAATACTCTAGTAGTGCTGCTACAATTTTAAAGTATATTATTTGATGTAGGATATTTTCTGTCATAATGGGAGTTATGGAGGGAGGCACTTAAAAGTTATTTAAGGGGAAAGCTGAGATATAGATTTTTGTAGTTTAGCATTAGAAAAATTGCCTTACAAAGTTTTATATAGTCTAATTATTTTAAGGGCTTTAAAAAAAACAATGTTCCCATGTGAACTCTAAAACTATATAAAATTTAAATGGATAAAGTTCAAGAACTGTTTTAGAAATGTGGGTACAAATACATTTATAATATTAAGTATTAATAATAAACCTATTTCATATATTTTAGAGTGTTTTGGTTTTAGTTGCATATTTTGTAAGTAAAGATGAAATAGTCCTTAGCTTAAAGAGAGTGAATTTACATGTTATGTAGAATGATTACCTGGGAACTCCTCTCAAATCTATTATTTGTTGCAGCATTGGCAGTTGCTTTAGTATTATAGGTGACCCTAGGTGACTAGTTTTTGCTTTGATTGAAACATTAATTTCATATTAATATCTTTTGTTTCTTAGTCTTAGACTAAAGGTATTCCTTTGCAGTCTGGCTTAAAATGTCCTTTTAAAGTCACTATTTTATTATGCCATATCTTTTTGTTGTTTTTTTTTTTGGCCGAGCCGTGCAGCTTGTGGTATCTTATTTCCCCAACCAGGGATTGAACCTGGGCCCTTGGCAGTGAAAGCGCCAAATCCTAACCACTAGACCACCAGGGAATTCCCTTATGCCGTATCTTAAACTGAAAAATTACAAGCTTTTTTTTAAAACTAGATTTCTTTTGTTCCTCAGGAAAAAAAAAATGCTATTGTAACCAGCATGACATTGTTTTGTGTAGACTTGACTTTTTAATTATTCACTAAATTGCTTTATTCTATGTATATTATAGCTCATTTAAGAGAAACTACTGAATGCAACGGCATTAGCCCAAACAGAGATTTCCAGGGCCATCCAGATTTGCAGGACACATCAAGAAATGCCTGGACTGATACAAGAGCCAAAAAGAGCCCTGATGCTTCTGATAATGCGCATTCTGCAAAACAGTTGAATACCATGAAATATATGACTGCATTTCACAGTAAACCTGAGATAATTCAACAAGAATCTATTTTTGGCTTAGATCCTTCTTCCGAACAAAGCAAGACGAGGGGTGTGGAGCCACCATTGGGTTATCAGAAACATACATTACGAAGCATTACATCTCCTTTGACTGCTTACAGGTTAAAACCAATCAGACAGAAAACGAAGAAGGCTGTGGTATGTCTATTATTTTTCTAAATCACTGGATGATATTTTCCTTGAGTATATGGTTTCTGGTATCAAACATAATAATATCTTTTCAGTTCCCTATAATGTCCCTGTATTTTTGATACGTACTTGATAAACTCACTTAAAAGAGACTGGGTATTTATGGAAAAATAGCTATTGTTTCCTTCTGGGTACTTTAAGAATGGTGAATTGATAGTAATTTTTGAATTTTAAATTATTGATAATGAAAAACATTTAAAAGTAATACTGGCTAAATACTGTGTTAAATATTATCCACAATCCTAATAACTAAGTTAATATTTAATACTATCTTTTGCTTTTGTTTACATTGTTTCTACATTTAATCTAGTCTCAAAAAGATAAACTAGAAAATATCACTTTTTTTAACATCTGAAACTATTTAAAGAAAAGGAGTATGCACAAAATTAAGTATAGCATTTTTTTTTAAATGTCATGTGTGCATTGGGAATGGTGATTTTGATTTTTTAATTCTGTCTTCATCCTGTTTGTCCCTGTTTTCCCTTTCACCCAGTCTTGCCTTTATTTGGCGTGCTATTGTCTTTTCAAGCCCTTAAATTCTCCACCCTACCTTCTGCTTTCTTTCTGTTCACTGGTTATCATTTCACACTTCATTATACCTTCTTTCCTTTGCTCCTTATGTTTCACAGTTGTGCTGAAATACACCTGTGGTCTAGACAATTGCAGTGAAGGGGCTATTTGATTTTTACTTTAATTTTTGTTTCTGCCATGGTTAAGTACTTTTCTCTTAACTAATATGTATGTCAGAACTGTTCTGGTAAATAAGAGAATTGTTACTGATTTTAGTTTTGTTTTTTTTTTTAGGTGAGCATACTTGATTCAGAGGAGGTATGTGTGGAGCTTCTAAAGGAGTATGCATCTCAAGAATATGTGAAAGAAGTTCTTCATATATCTAGTGATGGAAATATGGTAATGTGGATTTCCTTTATTATCTTGCAGCTTCATCACTTAAGCATTTATTATTCCATTCGTTCTATAATGATATTTAAAAAACAATTTTTAGTCGCTTTTCCTGATATGATAGTATCTCTGGAATTCAAAAACTAAAATAGTATACTACATACCTTTAAATAAATTAGTGTGGTGTAAAAAATAATTATAACCAGGAACAAAATCTAAACTTTAGGCTTAAGTTTAAAAAGCAAAAAAATTACTTTTAGAGAATATTTAGCATTTTCAATAAAAATAATATACATGTGAGCTCTTTTTATAATTTTAGTAACAAAATATAATGCTCTAACTTAATGGCATCTAATCAGAATTCTTAAAAATTTTTTGCCAGATCACTATTTATTATCCAAATGACGGAAGAGGTTTTCCTCTTGCAGATAGACCGCCCTCACCTACTGACAACATCAGTAGGTACAGTTTTGACAATTTACCAGGTATGTAAATTTACCAGGGAATAAGTTTAGATAATGGATTTATATATACATAAACTCTATACTGTGGGTATCATAAATTGTAAATATTTTGGCTTCAGTTGGGATGCAGGTTATGTTCTTATAACTTTATATCTGGTGAGATGTGCTATACCTTACTAATCCAATATTTAGTCATATTCTGTGTTATAATGGTATTTTATTGTTTACTTAAGTAAAAACTAACTCTAGAATATTAGTCATGTGTCACACAAATATAATTTGTACACTTGTATAGTTACAATTTGTCTAGAATCATGTTAAAAATTCAACATGAAGTATCTGGTTTTTGACTTTTGAAATCATTACTGTGCTACATAATGATCACTTGTAATTGTGGTTAACCAAATTTGGCTCCCGGTTTAGCTTCTGGATATCATGAATTGGGAAATTAACTACTGAGTAGTAAGACTTCCCTAAGGTAACTTAGAAGCAAATAAGAGAACCTATCTAATCTAACTCTGTTAGAAATTAAGACACATAGACAAGACTATCAAATATTATAAATGACCATAGTTACAGGGAACTGCTAAAATTTACTACTCTATGTTTTACTAATATAAAAAGTGCTACATTTCTTTTCCTAAAGTCATTTGGTTCTGATATCTCAGGTAGAACTCTTTTCATTTCATTTATTAAAACTTTCCTGGAGTCATTATCTTACTTTTAATAAGGAGTCAGTGATTCAAAGTAAGAGATTTTTAAAATAATCATGAGACTGGGACTTTCCTGGCGGTCCAGTGGTTAAGACTTCACCTTCCAACGCGGGGGTGCAGGTTCTATCCCCTGGTCGAGGAGCTAAGATCTCACATGCCTCATGGCCAAAAAACCAAAACAGAACAGAAGCAATGTTGCAACGAATTCAATAAAGACTTTAAAAATGGTCCACATCAAAAAAATCTTTAATAAATAATCATGATACTAATCATCAGATTTTGTTATATACTTCTTAGGCATTTTATTATACTGTCTTTAGTTTTCATTAAAATAGTACACTTACATCTCTAAAATATTTTTATTTGGGTAATGGAACTGTTAGCTTTGGGTAATGGGATTATTAACTTTCGACTTGAATTTTTGAGGAAGAGTAGAAATAAATGTTAGACTGTTATGGAATTTATGTCAACACTTTATTCCCTAATGTTAGGTAACTTTTTTGTTTTCTCTCCCTAGAAAAGTACTGGCGAAAATATCAATATGCTTCCAGATTTGTGCAGCTTGTAAGATCTAAATCTCCCAAAATCACTTATTTTACAAGATATGCTAAATGTGTTTTGATGGAGAATTCCCCTGGTGCTGATTTTGAGGTTTGGTTTTATGATGGTAAGTGCCATTTAGAAATAGTAATTTTTTTCCCTTTAGTTTGTAACTTAGTAGTTGTGGGGTTTTTTGTAAATTCAACACAATGAGATTTATTTATTTATTTTATTTATGGCTGCGCTGCATGGCTTGCGGGGTCTCAAAGCTCTGAATCCTAACCACTAGACCACCAGGGAACTCCCCAACACAGCGAGGTGTGTGTGTGTGTGTGTGTGTGTGTGTGTGTGTGTGTGTGTGTGTATATCCATACATAAAAATTATACAGCACAGTATACTATATGTCAAATGTTAATCAAAATTTATATATACTTGCTTGTAAACAATTTATTTTCTAATACGTATATTAATTCTCTTTCCCCTTTTGGCTCCAGTTTAACAACATTCTGATTGATATTATAAAAAAATAACATGAAATAAACAATATCCTGTTTCTTACTAGAAATTTAAACGGACACATACCAAATTTTTAGGATAATAAATATCACAAAAGGATAAGGTTGAATCAGAGAATTTTATTTTCTAAATCTATAAAGATGTTTACTTTTTAATATGTAAAGTTTCCTCCTTTAAGGGACACATAGTACATACACTCACACAGTACACATAATTATAGCTGTCCTTCACTTATGTTTTTGTATGAGAGTAGTGGTTTTTTAAAAATATAAAAGCATCAAACTTAAGCCAGTTATATGCGGAAAAGAAAAATGGCCTATATTTTTTGAATACTACTTTGAGAGCCTCATTTTATTAATGGCCAATAAGTGAATATAAATGTTACCTTGATCTGGGAGTCATGTACTGGGGTATGATAATGAATATAAATCTAGTAATATTTAAAGAAATAATAAAGGGTTTTCTGCTTAATTTTTAAGGAGCAAAGATACACAAAACAGAAGATTTAATTCAGGTGATCGAAAAGACTGGCAAATCTTACACCTTAAAAGGTGAAAGTGAAGTTAATAGCTTGAAAGAGGAAATAAAAATGTATATGAACCATGCTAATGAGGTATGTACCGACTTTTAGTAGGTTTTTTCTTACCAATTAATAATAATACAAATGACATACATGAAGTAATGACAGAAAGCACTCTTTTGAAATAGGGCCACCGTATTTGTTTAGCACTGGAATCCATAATTTCAGAAGAGGAAAAGAAAAGTGGAAGTGCTCCCTTTTTCCCAATAATTGTAGGAAGGTAAATGTTTGAAAATTTATTAAATATGGCTAAAATGTGTAGAAATGTTTTTTTTAAAAAACAGTTTAATGTTTACATTATGAACATTCTTTTGTTTTCTATAAATTGAAAGCTTTAAAAGAATGTATTTGACATATCTTTCTCCTTCAGAAAACCTAGTAGTACTAGTTCACCTAAGGCCTTAACACCTCCTTCTGTGGATCCAAACTACCCAATGAGAGAGACACCATCTCTGAAGAGAATGATCATAAATAGTGCAGCTTCTCCAAAACAGGCACCAATATTTAATCCTTCTGTAAGTAAATATATGTCACTTCTGTACTTTAAACTCTTCAATGATTGCCTAATGTCCTTGATATCAAACTAAAACACCCTACTGTGGCCTTACTATCGCCTACCTACTTTTCCAGTCTCATCCTGAGCTACCCAACACTCTCTGTGCCTAGTTCCTTGATTAAGCCAAACTCTCAGGGCCTTTTCACATGCTCTTCACTTGACCTGGAACTCTTTTCCTGAACCTCTTAATGGCTAACTCTTTCTCATCTTTCAGGACTCAGTTTAAATATTACCTCAGCAAGGCCTAACCTGACTCCTCTGGGAAAAAGCTAAATATATTAACATATATATTGTTTTATTTTCACTAGTAAAATATCATTCACTGCCTTAATATCCATGATAGAATCATGGTTAAACAAACTTATATTTTTACTCAATGAACTATCATGCCAATAAAAACTATATAGCAATGTAGTAAAATGCAAGATTAAAGAAATAGATCTCTGTTTGTATATATGGGTATGTGTGTATTCACACACACAAACATATATACTATAATTGAAGCTATGAAAAATTATACCTTGGGAAAAGAAGACAAAAGAAATCTACCAAAATCAAAACAGTAGTTCTGTGATTTTTTTTCCTATTTTATACTTTTCCAATTTTCTGTAACGTGATTGTATTTTTTTTAATTTTGTCTTTTAAAAATTAATTTAAGATAATGAAAATCTGGTCATCATCTACTTTTGCTGAAGTTGGCTTATTAGAATGCTAAGGAATAATATCTTTCTTTCTTTTATTGTTTGTAGATGGTTACAAATGAAGGACTTGGCCTTGCAAGTGCAGCTTCTGGAACTAACAGCTCTCCTAGTAGTCTAAAAGATTGTCTCCCTAAATCAGCACAACTTTTCAAGTCTGTTTTTGTGAAAAATGTCGGTTGGGCTACACAGGTGAGAAGTTAGATTTCTCTTTGCAAGACAGTTTTTACACTTTTTGCATTGATTATATCATTAATAATTTTCACATTTTTTTATTTGTATACAGATGGAAAGCTCTAGATATTGTTGATAACATATTGCCTGCTAGGGCCTAGGTGACCTGTTCTTGCCATTTTTTTTTTAATTAATTAATTTATTTTTGGCTGTGTTGGGTCTTCATTTCTGTGTGAGGGCTTTCTCTAGTTGCGGCAAGCGGGGGCCACTCTTCATCGCGATGCGTGGGCCTCTCACTATCGCGGTCTCTCATTGCGGAGCACAGACTCCAGACGCACAGGCTCAGTGGTTGTGGCTCACGGGCCTAGTTGCTCCGCGGCACGTGGGATCTTCCCAGATCAGGGCTCGAACCCGTGTCCCCAGCAGTGGCAGGCAGATTCTCAACCACTGCGCCACCAGGGGAGCCCTTGCCATTTGTTTTTAAA
This sequence comes from Monodon monoceros, assembly GCF_005190385.1. Taxonomy (NCBI): domain Eukaryota; kingdom Metazoa; phylum Chordata; class Mammalia; order Artiodactyla; family Monodontidae; genus Monodon; species Monodon monoceros. Next base: position 123,144,910 of record NW_021703777.1, read on the forward strand.
GTAGAGGTCATGATGATGGCTAAACATTAGGATTTGAGAATGCCCAGGGCATCGTAAGTTTTAGAAAGTATTTGTAATCTATATTAATAGAGTAATTTTTATTTGGCAGAAAAGAATTTTTGCATTTAAAAATTAGGTCTACATTGAGTTTCAAACTTAAAGAATTTTATGTAGGTGTAAACTTAGATTTGTATATTTTCTGAAAGCTTGAACTTTGGAGATGTTTGAGCACAGCACATGTAATTTTTGAAGTAAAATATAGCCTAGTCCTTTATGGAGGGTAGGAAATATCGGGAAGGGAACTCAGCATTTGTTGAGTACATGCTATGTGGTACAATGTTTTCCACATACATTGTCTCATTTCCCAAAATAAAACCTAGTAAAGTTGATGTTATCTCCTTTCATAGATAGTAAAATTATGGCTCATAATGGATGGTTGACTTGCATATTCCTAGTTTGCAGAATCTGGATGTAAACCCAGGTCTATTTGATTCCAGCGTCCATGTCTTCTCTGTACTCTGTTTGGAGTGGCACATTGTAAACATCAGTGACTAAAGAAACCAATTTCAAAAGCAAAGATGTAACATTCTCAAGCAGAATAGAAATTCTTTTGGCCTAAGAACAAAGAACAGAGGGAAATCTAATTTAAGAAAGTGTTGCTTGGTTATTTCCTAAATCTCTTCTTGGTTAGAAATACTATGGGAAAGGAAAAAAAAAAGGTTGCTCAGATATCCTAGTGGAAATGAATGGGAAACAGGATTTATGTAGAATAATTTTAATTTATGATGCCCTATCCATTAAAGGAATAATCTGAAAAAGATATGAATATTCTCAAATGTTACTACCATCACAGCCCCAAATTTGTAGTTACCTGAAGGGTTGTTTTGTTTTCTTTTTAAACTATATGAAAATCCTTTTAAACATGAGTACCTTTTAAGAACTTCATATCCTCTGTAGTAATTTTGCTTGCTTATTACTTTTCTAGTTAACTAGTGGAGCTGTGTGGGTTCAGTTTAATGATGGGTCCCAGTTGGTCGTGCAAGCAGGAGTGTCTTCTATTAGTTATACATCTCCAGATGGTCAAACAACTAGGTAAGTTCTTAAAATACTGGTTGAGATTCAGCTCTTTGCTCTAATTTTGTTTTATCTATATGATGAAATAAATGACATAATAAAGTTACTATTTTCATGTTGACAAAGTTCATATTATTATTTAAACTGTTAAATATTCATAGCAGCTCATATAGTCTAATGCATATTTTATGAGTATTTACAGGAATGCAGGGTAATTGGTATGGATTATCCACTCCAAGTGGTTAGACTCCTTTAGCCTTCTTATTCCTTCAGTCTAACTAGGTTGGCCCTTTTCATAAGTAATGGACTTCTAAGTTCAAATATACTTAGACAATTTACATAAAAGAACATAGAAACAAGGAAGCTTTCTTTTAAAAGGTAACCAGATTATTTTTCCCAAATGAAAGGCTGTATCCCCTGATCTAATGTAAAGTGATTAATGTTAAAAGACTTTTTTGGATGTATATATTCATTCTAAATGAGGATGTATGCCAGGCTAATAAGTATGCTAACAAGGAGGATCTGGGAATAGTAACAATAAGCAGTAGTTTGGTCTCCACATTTCAAACCATAACTTACTGAAAAGAGGTAGGGTGCCGACAGTGCCAGTACAAACACGCTACTTTATGAAAAGTGCATATTGTAGAGAAAATACTTGGTACAAATATAACTTGTGGATATCTACCAACTGCTTTTGTGTGTATATATGCAGTACCATCATTTAAAGAACTCATAAAGTGAGAGGTTTTGTTAAATCAGCTCTTTCAAATGATCCAGAAAGTGGACAGATACAGATATAAAATGGGTAGAACCCATGTTCAGAAGATAAAAGTTCAGATTTTACTTGATATGGTCATTTGGAAATTTTTAATATTTAATAGAAATGTATTTATAATGTGTTTAGCTTAGTATTTGCTTTAAATTAGGGTCTTCAATTTAATGAAGAATCCAGATTTTCAGCTTGCTTTAGAAATTATAAAGTCTGTTCAAGTTTTTTGACCTAATTTTCTTTTTATTATTTAAATACATTTAGAAATTGATCTATTTTAAAAGGAAACAGGGACTTCCCTGGCAGTCCAGTGGTTAAGACTTCACCTTCCAGTGCAGAGGGCTGTAGGTTCAATCCCTGGTCGGGGAGCTGGGATCTCACATACCTCGCAGCCAAAGAATAAAAACATAAAACAGAAGCAGTGTTGTAGCAAATTCAATAAAGACTTTTAAAAAAATGGTCCACATCAAAACAATCTTTAAAAAATAAGTAAAGGAAACAAATTGAGTATGCTTAATTTAAGTATCTAATAATTTTGTATGATCTCTCTGAAGTGCCTTTGCCATTGAAGAATTACTGAAAAATATAATGTGACTTTTGGTACTCTTACAAACCAAGTGACTAAGTTATAATTTTATCTTTTTCTCTTTTGCTTCACTTAGGTATGGAGAAAATGAAAAATTACCAGAATACATCAGACAGAAATTACAGTGTCTTTCTTCCATCCTTTTGATGTTTTCTAATCCAACTCCTAGTCTTCATTGATTAAAGCTCCTTTTAGATATATATATGTTTAATAAATAACGTTTTTGTTGGCTTTCAAGTAAAGTGACTTTTTTCATTTTAAAAAACTTCTTCAGAAAGCCTTTCTATAAAAGAGAATTTTAATCTATACCATAACAGATGTATTCTAATGAGAGAACAAAGCAGAATGAAACTTGAGTCACTTACAAAATGTGGTCGTAGACTAAAATAGGACACCTAACTTTGCTCTTAGAACATATACTCCTAAAATTACTGTGTTGACATATTTGTATTGAACAATCTTTTAAAGCAAAAATATAAATGGTGTGTGGTATATTTGTGCTTCTATTTTTTTCCCTACTTCTTAGACATGTTAAGAATCATGGACAAAACATGCTGGAGTTTCTGAATTTTGAACATGTAAATAATGTGTATTTATGTTACAAGTAACATATGTAAACATGTATATTTGTTTTATATTTATTTTTGTAGCACTAGTTTGTGATGAAACATTTCTGAAAATGCATTTTATTAAAAAATAATAAATACAGTGTTACTTTATCTTTTGATTTATTTAATTAAATACTTAATTTAGGGACTTCCCTGGTGGTGCAGTGGTTAAGAACCCACCTGCCAATGCAGGGGACATGGGGTTCAATCCCTGGTCCGTGAAGATCCCACATGCTGCGGAGCAACTAAGCCCGTTCACCACAACTACCGAGCCTGCGCTCTAGAGCCCACAAGCTACAACTACTGAGCCCACGTGCTGCAACTGCTGAAGCCTGCACGCCTAGAGCCCGTGCTCTGCAACGAGAGAAGCCACCGCAATGAGAAGCCCGCACACCGCAACGAGTAGTAGCCCCCGCTTGCTGCAACTAGAGAAAGCCTGCATGCAGCAATGAAGACCCAATGCAGCCAAAAGTTTTTTTTAAAAAAGAAAAATATATAATTTAAAATAATTTACATAGTAAACTCATTTTTAGTTTTTTTGCCTGTTTAAGACCCAATTAAATTTTTTAAATTAATTTTTCAAATGGTAAGTACATTGTTTCTCTACCTTCATCTGAAAATATCTGTATATTTTAATGATAAACATTTTAACACTGAAGACCTCAACAATGCAATTAACTAACATGAGGAAAAAGAATATTTGATAGGGGGACAGCAATTAATGAAATACTCAAGGTAAAATAGGAATAGAATGAAACTACTTAAATATAAAGACTGTTAATGCTTCCTGCTGATTTTTATAATCAGAGAAATATTGGAGCCAATTCCATTAAATAGTCAGGAATACCCAATGTCACAATTATTCAGCATTGTTTTGGAGGTTGTTAACAACGGCAATGAGAAGAAAAATAATAATTTGTAACATAAGTTGCACAGTTAATAAGAAAAAGACAACCCAATAAAAAAATAGGCAAAAGATATGAACAGATAATTCACAAAGGAGAAAATCCATATAATGAATCAAAATCCATATAATATACTCAACCACATCTGTAGTCGGAGAAATACAAGATTAAAACAAAAATCATTTCCCTTTATGAAAGATTCGTAAAAAATAATAATAGTGGTACAATGAGCAGGGCTTTCTCAGGTGGTGTTGATTACGGTGTAAATGATAAAGCAATTTGGCAATATCTATTAGAATTATTTTAATACATAGGTAATCCAACTTTGGGGAGGAAAATTATGTAAACCCTTCTCTTAGGGATAAAAATATGATTAGAAGAAAGAATTTCCTCTTAAAAATGGAAATAATTAAAGGAAGTCCTAGCTTAATTTTGAAAGCTAAAGACTCAAATACATTTTGCTTTGACAGAATTTAGGTGTATTTTTTTTGTCATCTCCTTAATAAGTCTTAATGTGTCTATGTTTCAGGTATTTCTCTTATATATACTATACAGCTGAATTTTTTCAATCCAATGTAATAAGCTCTGTAGTCTACTTTGTTTACATTTATTATCATTTCTGATTTATTTTCACTGTTTGTCATTACAGTTCTATTGCATTTACTTCCCATCTTATTCTGTTTTCTACTAACCATACTTCTTTGCTTTTATTTTCCTTTCCTCCCTTCTTTCACGTTGAATTTCCTTTTCATATGCATATTTAAATTTTCTTTCAGCAGATTTTTCTTGAATTAAAGTTTTTAGAATTTGTTCTGTTTCATTGCTTTTGGTTTTCTTCTTCAAGGACTTCTGCTATATGTATGTTAAATCACCTGTGCCTAATTTTTATATCCATCACTTTCTCCACATCATTTTTTTCTTTGTTATTTTAATTTTCCTCCATCTTTAATTTCCCTTAAGAAGTTATCTATGGCATCTTATTTACTCTTGTGTTCCTTCTAATTTGTTCTTCATGTCTGAAATTATTTTTTAAGTTTTGTATTCTTTCCTGAGCTCGGCCAGCAATATTTTCATACCTTCCTATTATCTTCTCTAGTTCATTGGGAAATTTTCCCATTTCTCAGTTTTTCAAATTACGATGTTATTTTTTAATCTTTCCATTACTTCGTAATTTCTTTCATCTCATTTTATAATACATTCTGTTTTTATCTGTTTTATGGGCATATCTGTCTGGCATGCCTTTGTTGTCTATGACAACATTAGTTCAACTGCACTCTTCCTGTTTCTCCTCAGTATTTATTCCAGTAAATGGCATCTGCATCACTAGCTGTTCATGTCAGAATCCTGGAACTCATTCTTAACACCTTCTTTTACCTCATCTAATCACCAGTTAATCCAAGTCTACCTCTAAAATATATTTTACATGCTTTAAATTCCCAATTCCACTGTCAGTTCCCTAATTCAAGTCACCAGCATCACTCATCTGAACTACTGCAATAGCCTCCTGCTCGTCTCTAAACATCTACTCTTGCCTCCTGTATGAGTCAGGGTTTTTACTTGCAAACATCAAAATCTAACCTAGTTAGTTTACACAGAGAATATATTTATTAAAGGATATCAGCTCACAGACCCTCAAGGAGGGAAAGAGATTCAGGCTTTGCAGCTAAAAACAATGGCTGAATCATAATGTAGGAGCTTCCCCAGAAGAAGACATCCTAACAACGCTGCTCAGCACAGATCCCACAGCCATGCTGATGAAGCTAGGGGACTAGGTTCTGGGAGCTCTGACGGCTTTCTCGAGAATTTAGCCACTGACCTTGCTCCCTCACTAAAGTAAGTTTTGCTTATATTGCTCACTTCCTCCTTTTGCTCAGTTCCTTATGAAGTTTCACATTGGAGGAGTGTACTGGCAGAGCCAGAAACACAAGCTCATGGCCTGGCTGCAAAGGTAGAGAGAACGAATGCATTTTGGCTTCTATCTAAAAGGAGAGGCTCAATGTGAGAAATTCTCCAAATGTAGAAGGGTCTGCAGGAAGTGAAGAGTGGTCACATACATGATAAATGTCCTCCACATCCATTCCAATTCATACTTCACACTGCAGCCAGCTCATTCTAAAATACACAGCTGATTATGTTATTAACTTACGTTAAATTAATTGTGGAAATTTAAAAACAGAAGTACAGATATACCAGGATAAGGAACCTCCATGTGTCTCCCACCCAACTTCAACAAATATTTTGCCAATCCTGTTACATCTCTCTTACTGATATCCTTCCCCCACTGGAGTATTTTGAGGCAAATCCCAGAAATCATATAATTTCTATCATAAACTCTTTAGTACCTTTAACAGATAAGGAGCTTTTAAAAGCATAACCAATAACACACATCTCAGAATTTACAGTAATTCCTTAATATTTAATGGTGAGTCCAGTTTCAAATTTCTCCAGTTACCTCAAAAATACCCTTTTACATTTGACTTAAAACAAGATCCAAAATAAGATCTATATAATGCATTTGATTTATATATCTCTGAAGTTTCTTTTCATCTATGACTGCTGATCTCTCAACTTTTATTTTTTCCACGGCATTTTTTTTTTTAATTTTAAGAAACTGGACCATTTGTCTATAGAATATATCATCTTCTGGGCTTAGATGATTACTTCCTAGAGGTGGCTTTTAGTTGTATCTTTCGTATTTCCTATAAACTGGTAGTTTACATCTACAGGCTTGATTAGATTCTGACTCAATGTTTTTTGGCAGGAACACTTTCATAGGTGGTGCTGAGTACTTGCTGCATCAAATCAGGAGGCACGTAACGCTTACCCACTTTTAATGATGTTAAGAGTGATCAGTGCGTTCAGGTGTTGGCTTCATCCATCCTTTGGAAAGTTCCTCAATAATCTTCCACCTCACTAGTTTTATCATTCACTGATGAATGGTGCCCATATCTATAATATTATTTCTCTAAAGGATGCTAGATGGGGGTTTTTCTAATTCTATTATTCCCTTGTATTTATTAGCTTGGATTATTCTATAGGAAATAACTGTCCCTCAACAGTATTTTATTACCCTGAAGTTTAGATACAGGAAAGGCAGAAGAGAAGCTTAAGTCTTTATTTCCTGGTTTTTAGAGTAAAGAGTTAAAGCCCTGGCAACCTCCAAAGGTGACCAGTGTGTTTCTTACTTTTAATATCATTATGAACTCACAGATTTTGACACATTCGATGTGTTTAAATTGGCTGCAGATATTATTCTTCTCAATGCTTTAATTGTCCCATTTTTGGCTAGTATAAGTCCCTTTATTTGATTCCTGGGTCCTTTTGGCAAGACAAGCCACAAAATGGAGAATGCCTAAAAATAAAGTCAAACAGAGGTACACAATGAAATATATCACCTCATGCTTGTTAAAATGGCTATCAAAAAGATACAAATAACAACTGTTTGCAAGTATGTAGACAAAGGGAACCCTCATGTCCTGTTGATAGGAATGTAAATTGGTGTAGCCGCCATGGAAAACAGTATAGAGGGTCCTCAAAAAATTAAGAACTACCATGTGATCCAGCAATTCCACTTCTGGGTATATATCCAAAGAAGATGAAGGCAGGATCTCAAAGAGATATCTGCACTCTCATGTTCATTGCAGCATTATTCACAACAGCCAAGATATGATGCACAACCTAGGTGTCCATCAACAGATGAATGGATAAGGAAAATGTAAGTAAGTGTGTGTGTATGAATATTATTCGGCCATAAGAAAGGAGACCCTGCCATTTGTGACAAGATGGATGGACCCTGAGGGCATTATGCTAAGTGAAGTAAGTCAGAAAGAAAGGGACAAATACTATATGATATGACTTGTATGTGGAATCTAAAAGAGACAAACTATTAGAGGCAAAGAGTGGAATGACAGTTGCCAGTGGCTAGGCTGTGAAGGAAATGGGGAGATGTTGGTCAAAGAGTATAAACTTCCTGTTATAAGATGAATAAGTTCTAGGGATCTATTGTACAGCATGGTGATTATAGTTAATAACACTGTATTATATACTTAAAAGTTGCTAAGAGAGTAGATAGATCTTAAATGTTCGCACCACGAAAAAAGAAACAGTAATTATGTGATATGATGGAGGTGTTACCTAATGCTATGGTGGTTATCATTTTGCAATACGTAAGTATCAAATCAATATGTTGTACACCTTAAACGTATACAATGTCATATGTCAATTATATGTCGATAAAGCTGGAAAAAAACAAATGACAAAGGGAAAAGATAACCATCTACAAACCAAGGAGAGGCCTCAGAAAAAAACCAACCCTGCTGACAACTTGATCTCAAGCCTTCTAGCTTCCAGAACTATGAAAAATAAATTTTTGTTATTCAAGCCACCCCCCCAAAAAAGGTACAACAAACAACATAAAGTGCAAATTATAGTGTTTACTCTTAGATTTGAAATATTTATAACTTAGAGTAGGAAACATTTGGAAAAGTATTTAGAAATATTTTTGCATTTTTGGATAATACTGATTATCCATATAGATAGTTCTGTACTAGTCCCTTTTAGCAGCATTCAACTTATGTGAGGTAGTAAAGTGTACATAATGTGATTTAGCCAATTTCTAGTAAACTCACTAAACTGTTAGATTACAGCTATTTTACCTCAGATTTATTAGCCTGCCTATATTGGGGCTGTCGGGCTTATCCAAATTTAAAATTCTGCAGTTCTGAGTAGCTATGCAGACACAGATTGAAAACCGTTGGGTCTTCCCTACCACTACTGAGAGAGAAAAAATAAATAAGGTAATAGTTTTTCTCTAGAATTTAAGGGAATTAGAAAATGCCAATAATTTTAAGTTTGCTGTTCAGTATATGTATACAATAACACATATCTGGCTTATGTTTCTAAAGTGAATTATTTATTAGGACTTGAAAGAAAAAAGTAGTTATCTGTACTACAGGTAGCAAAATCCATCTTGATCTCTTAATCCTCTTTATTGCTCAAATATGAGCATTATTCATACATATCCATTAACTTAGGGGTTAATTAGTAAGATCCTGAACTAAAATAAGACGGAAAGTGTAGTATTAAAAATCATGACTTATAGAAGCTAAGGGAGGATGGCAGGCATGGTAAGTATAAAATTTAAGTCATGATTTTACTTCATAAGGAAAACTTTATAATAACAGAAAATGCATTTTTTAATAAATAAAAAGGAGATAGCTGTGAATAAAAGTACCTCTATTAGGTAAAAGATTTCTATAATTTCATTCTATTACAGGTAATTCATACAGAACTCTCCTTATGATTTCACTGCATATTCTCTTGTTATTTTAATGACGCCTCTGCAGTTTGTCTTAAGAGCATAACTTCACATTTATAGACCACTGTCTATTCACTCATGACTTTATGCCACCCCCCAAAAAATGTCATATGAAGACTACTTCTTTTTTGAGATAAGGAAACTATGATCCAGAATTTTTATATTATCTTGCTATTCATAATTACACACAGAATTTCCTATTTTATTCAATATATGTTCTTGTTATTCAACATATGCAATATCTACAACCTGACTTTAGGAAACTGACTCTTAGCAATCATCTAGCAGAGCCTTAAAAGAGAAAGTTCCACACAGCAAGTACTTTCCACCACAGTCTTAGCTAGGTTATTCTTGAATCCTTCCATGCCTTACAGAAAAAGCAATGAGTCTTCTGTAAACCACACCCAGGAGTGTGGTGGTGAGCACCACCATTCCACACACCAGGCTGAAAGCCCATCGTGGACCCCAGGCAGCGTACACTTGGCTGATGAAGACAGGTCCAAGGATCCGTGCTGCACTTCCAGACGCTGTTAACCAGCCCATGTACATACCCTGTTGGGGGAGAAGCAAACTGACACTCAGGTGTAGTTATTTTAAAAGCAAGGATGATGCTAATATTACCAAACTATGACAAACACGAGAATCACTTCCTCTGTTATTTTTAAATTAAAGTACCTCTCTATAAATACAGCAAATAATGAGCAATAAACTTATTTGATGTACTGTTTAGGAAAATAAAAGTGTAAAAGAACGAACACTTTCTGCTGAAATGATTCATAAATTTACTTTTTAAGGCTACTATTTATTCTGTACTTGCTATTTTCCAGACACTGTGTCAGGTGCTCTACATATATTGTTTCCAACGTTCACAAATTTCTATGATTGGTATTATCCCCACTTAACAAATGTGGAAGCTAAAGCTCAGAAAATTCAAGTAACTTATCCAAGAGATATGAAGCCCTGTTTGGCTGACTCCACTGTATTAATTTCCACTATACCACAATGTCACTGCTCCAACTACTGTATCCAAAACTATAGCCCATACAATATACCCAGGAACGTGCAATGCAGCATTACTTTTAATATCCTCCAATTGTAAATAACCTGTCAAGCGTGGATTAAGTAAATAAACTATGGTACATTTAATAAATGGAATGCTAAACAGTTGCTTAAAAGACTATGGTCTTATACAGAATAAGATCTTATAACAAGAATAACATCTCTATACACATTGACGTGGAAAGGCGGCCACGGTATATTAAGGGGAAAAAAAATCCAAGATGTAAAAAAGGTTTATATACATGAGATATAATTCATTTTATCTTTTTTTAAAAAGGCATGAGGGTGGATATGTTTGAAAAGGCATAAAAAATATTGTGACGTGTACAAATGAAGTAAACAGTGGTTGACTTTAGTGTGATGGAGGTAAGGAGAGCCTTCCTTTTCTGCTATATACATTTCAAATTACTTGAATTTTGTTACAACCATCATGTATTGTTTTTGTAATTAATATGCTTTTATTCTTGATTTTGAAAATGTGAAAATATAACTTTATAGATTAAAAAACCCAGAAATTACCAAAATGTTTTACCTATTATTATAGCTTTAATACACTGATGTTAAAATTTTTTTCTTTGCTTTATTTCAATAAACATTAATTTCTACCTTGAAAATGTAAAACTATCAATATAATTTTTATAAAGAACAAGATACTATTTTCATTTTGTTGCCATTTAAATAACTGCTACTAAAAAGAAAAGTCAGAAGTAAAACCTGGAAATAAGCTAAATATACAATAATAGGAAAATGACTGAATAAATGATGGTACATACATAAGATGGAATATGTCTCCATTAAAAATAATTCCCTAAAAGAAAATTAAATGTCATGGGAGAATATTTACAGCGTATTGTTATATTTCTTTAAAAAAAGCAGATTACAGGGACTTCCCTGGTAGCACAGTGGTTAAGAATCTGCCTGCCAATGCAGGGGACACGGGTTCAAGCCCTGGTCCCGGAAGATCCCACGTGCCACGGAGCAACTAAGCCCATGCGCTGCAACTACTGAGCCTGCGCTCTAAAGCCTGTGAGCCACAACTACTGAGCCCACGTGCCTAGATCCCGTGCTCCACAACAGGAGAAGCCATCCAGTGAGAAGCCCGCACACCACAACCAAGATTAGCCCCCGCTCGCAGCAACTAGAGAAAGCCCACGCAACAAAGACCCAACACAGCCAAAAACAAAAAAAACAAATACAGAATGGTCACAAAAAATGTGAATGCTTACAAGTATACCTCACGCAATTGCAGTGTCATGCTAGCTGACTCACCTGAGGTTTTGGCCCCAGAATTTTTGAATATAATGTATATGACATAACATTGCAGGATGGATAGCCTACTCCAATTAGCACAGCTGATGTGAGGAACTGGGCCAGATGGATCATGGGGGTGTAGAGGCACCAGGCTTGTTCAACTGGGCAACCAGTTGGTCCTTCATTGTGATCTTCTCTTGGAATCTTCCAAAGAGTAATAATTATTTCTCCAAATGTGGTATTAGGGATTGAATTATTATGTAAATCTGTAAGAACAAAATCAGTACAGTGTATTACTTGTTAATTTAAATGAATAACAGGGGCTAACATTACAGAATTATGTATAGCTATACCTTCCCACTGTATTTTGGGAAACTGATGTCCCCAAGGTAACAAGATAAAGAAGCCAACCCATACAACAATGAGTCCTCCCAGCAGAATAGCACGCTCGCCAACCCTGTTAAAGGAGAGAAACTGTAATTAAAAAATGAAACATTGTATTATAACATAGCTTCATTACTTTTAGAATTTTTAAGACTATAAATAAAATAATATCTTGATACTTTTAGTGATATACTAATTAAAACGAATGCAAAATATAATTTCCCACTAAAAGGAACCAGGACTCCTCTGAAAACTGGCTGATATCAGGTCTGGGACAGAAAATATATAAGATGAGCCTGGACATCTTATCATAACAGGAAGAACAGAAATTACCAGTGACTACTAGGTTATGATTACAAGGACTCAGAGGGAATTCCCTGGAGGTCCAGTGGTTAGGGCTGTGAGCTTCTACTGTAGGGGGCACGGGTTCAATCCCTGGTAGGGGAACTAAGATCCTGCAGACCTCACGGCATGGCCCCCCACCAAAAAAAAGGACTCAGAGCCAATTTGAGGAAGCTGGCTAAGAATATGACAACGTGAACACCAAAAAGAACAGTAATGACAATGGCTTGAAACACATCACAATGTTATTTATAAATTCATACTATATTAAAATAAAATACTCTTGGTCATTTTTAGAGGATGTTAGGGAACCCACTCAGTATTTTAAAAATCAGTTAATAAAAGAAAAGGATCACCCTGTCTCTCCTACAAAAACTGTACCTCACGATAACCAAATAGGTAGTGATGGAAAAGTTCTCTTTATAGAAAGTGTTCCAGCAAATAAATAAAGGAATGATAGAATTAAAATACCAGCATTTTGCACTGATCTATTAATAAATTAATGGATCTAAGGAATGGTCAATGGCCACTTACATCATAAAAAGAGATAAACAAAACTTTACATTTCTCCTGATGTAAGCACATACCACCACCTATAAAACATTCTTGCCAAAAAACTGAACTCAAGTCTCATCAAGCTTTTAGATCTAAGTACCAATTTTCAAGAAATATTGTAAACACAGGAAAATACTAAAAAACAAACAAAGACACCACAGGGATTTATTCAACAAGATCCAAAATGTGGGAAACTATAGGGCAAACATCTTGGTTAGTTCAATTTGTAAGGGAGAAAAAGAGAGAGATGGAAGAGATGGTAAAGAAACTTATAGATTAAAAGAGACTTAAGAAACGTAAGAGCCTGAGTCAAGTGAGTAAGCTGTGAAATAAAACAATATAAAACAAAACAATTTTTTTTAAAAATTTGAGACAGTGGAGAAAATTTGAATACTCCCTGGATATCTGATGATATTTAGAAATCACTGTTAATTTTTTTAGATGTGATAAATGCTGTCATCATTAACTTTTAGAGATACATACTGAAATATTTATGGAAGACATGAAATGATGTCTAACATCAGCTTCAAAATAATCCAGATGTAGGGAATAGGCAGTGTGGAGTAGGTGGAGGTATAGATGAATCAAGATTGTCCAAGGTTATAATTGTTGAAGCTAGGCAATAGATATTAAACATTCAGTACATGATTCTCTCTATACCTTTGTATATGTTTGAAATTTTCCATAACAAACAATGAAATATACAGGGACTTCCCTGGTGGCGCAGTGGTTGGGAATCTGCCTGCCAATGCAGGGGGCGCAGGTTCAATCCCTGGTCCAGGAGGATCCTACATGATGTGGAGCAGCTGAACCCGCGAGCCACAACTGCTGAGCCTGCGTGCCACAACTGCTGAGCCTGCGTGCCACAACTACTGAAGCCCACGCGCCTGGAGCCCTTGCTCCGCAACGGGAGAGGCCACTGCAATGAGAGGCCCGCACACCGTGGCAAGGAGTGGCCCCCACTCACTGCAACTGGAGAGAGCCTGCACGCAGTGATGAGGACCCAATGCAGCCAAGAATGAATGGATTAATTAATTAATTTTTAAAATAAAATATGCAAACAAGATCAAAGATTCCTAAAACAAAACAAACAAACCCAACACCTCCCATTACCCTCAGAATACCTACAAGGCTTCACATCTTTCCAACCTGATCTTCTCCCATTTGCCATTTCTCTCATTCTTCTCTGGCCAAAACGGCCTTTCTGCTTGTTCCTTAAACGTATGAAGCACAGTCTTCTGGGGCAAGAGAGTTCCAGGCCACTGCATGGCTGTTCTCTGACTTCACTGAGGTCTCTGCTTGGATGTAACTTCCGTTTCAGCTGCCCTCCATGAGCAGTCAATCAGAACAACACTTCCCCTCTCTCCCAACCCTGCCTTGCCACTTTTTATTCTCTTCCTCTGCTCTATTCTTCATAGTACTTCCCATGACCTGATTTCACATTTGTGTTTATTAGCTTTCCCCCCAGTAGAATACAAGCTCTTTGAAGGACATGAAATTGGATCATCTGTAAGAATGCCTATCAGCAGGACCACTCTACTTCTGTAGCAAGATGTAATGCATGTACTATTATTTAACTTTGAATATGAATCTATGTCTATGTCTATATCTTGGCCCCTCTACTTGGCTCTATAAGGGTAGGAATCTTCGTAGTATTCCCCATAACACCTAACCCTACACACTGACTCAATATTTGTTAATTGATTTTAGAACTTTATTAAAGCTCTAAAGTATTGTTAAAATATTTTAGGAATAATTAAATCATTAGAACTGTCTAAATTTATCAACTAATGTTCCACTCCAGACTATATGAATGAACTTAATTTTATACAAGTATTTTTCTTAGTGTGCTCCTTACAGTTATACTTTTACAAAATGCTTCTTTAAAAAAGTGTTCTGTGATCAAAGTTACAAAAAACTTTGCGAAATGCTACGTACTCTTGTCATGAAGGTGATATAGCATATATACTGAAGATTTAGAAGTTTTAGAGTAAAGAAGTTTGGTGATTTTAACCAGAATTTTCCACACTTAACCATTAATCTTTCACAGCAGAACAATGTTTTATGAAATACGCTTATAGAAATACTTTAAATAAAACATAATATACAAAAGATACGTTAGAAGACAATTATTCACTTTGTAAAATATCTTGCTTTACCAAAGAATATACTACATGGTACAGAAATATGCTCCCTTAATAAATTTTAAATCTGTTTGCAAATATTCAAGGACTAAAACTCATGCATAATGACAGAAAAGCTTTATATTACTTTACTAACATATTCATTTACATCATTAGCTCTGTTTCATGTTTCACTTTAAAAAAAAAAAAAAGACTTGAAATAAAACCAAAGACAAATAACCTACTTTTTGGAAAGTAATTTTATCCCCATGAAAATAATAACTGCCTCAACTCCAAGAGCAGCAAGTATTATGCCATCATATAACACAGCTTGTTCTCTGGTCCAGGCATACATATCCATTGTTAATGGAGTAACAATGCTAAGAAAAATAAAAAAGAAATTATTCTTCTTTTATTTCAATCATAGGCATTGTTATTTAAAGTTGAAATAGTAAGATTTAATAATGATACCAACACATTCAAGAATCTGCATCCTTTTTAACAATGACACCAGATCTACAGAAACAAAAATTTTAAGACATTTTAAGTACATTTTGTTGTAACATGCACAAGCTACTAAGTTTGGCTGTTTGCATTTTTATTTTTTAATATTTACTGTAATTATATAAGTAACATGTCCAACACTGCAAAAAGTTTGAAAAACAGGAAAAGGAAACAAATCAACCATAATTCCTACCATTCTAATATAATTAAAAAATCATGGTTGTGTTTTGATTTAAACTGGTCTCTTTTCAATGAAATAATTTTACTATGATTAAGTTATTAACTTACTATGATTAAGTTATTAGAAACTTCTGGGATTTTTTTTTCTCTTCCTCTGTCTCTTTCATACCTATCTTTGAATGTACATATTTTTCTCCCTACCTCCGAATGCTGCTCTTCCTTTATATGACTATCTGTCTCCTTCCTTGCCAAGCTTCTTTTCCTACTTTCTGTCTCCTTCTGTTAACTGGCTAAAAAAGGAATTTAAAAATATTCAAAATATTCATTCTTTTAAAAAAAATCACCATCTTTAATTTTAAAATCAGATGAGCTGCTTTGGAAGATAGTTCACTCATTTCTCAATAAGTGAAACATAGAATTATCATATGATCCACTTCCTGGTATATACCCAAAAGAACTGAAAGCAGGGACTCAGATACTTGTACACTAATGTTCATAGTAGCATTATTTACAATAGCCAAAAGATGGAAGTAACCCACATTTCCACTGACGGATGAATGGATAAACAAAATTGGTATATAAATAACAGTGGAATATTATTCAGCCATAAAAAGGTATAAAATTCTGACACATGCTACAACATGGATGAACCTTGAAAACATCATGCCAAGTGAAACATACAAGACAAAAAATGACAAAAGATGCATGATTCCACTCATATGAAGTACCTAAAATAGGCAAATTCATAAAGAAAGAAAGGCGAATAGAGGAAACCAGGGGCTGGGTGAGGGGGAATGGGACTTAGTGATAAATGGGTGTAGCACTTCTGTTTGGGATGATAAAAAGGTTCTGGAAACGGGTGGTGGTAATGGTTGCACAACACTGTGAATGTATTTAATGCCACTGAATTGTGCAATTAAAAGTAATTAAAATGGTACACCTGAAACAAATACATTATTATATACAAATCTGGCCTCAATAAAAACAAAAGAAAATATGGCAGAAAAGCTCTAAGAATCATAGCAGACTACAAGTTTAATACATGTCCAATAACATGGTTCAAAAATGGGAAATAAATATACAAGAGAATAAATTATATCCTTTAAATTGAAAAAAGAAGTTAAAATAGTAAGTTTATGTTATGTATATTTACCATAATAAAATAAATACCCCCAAAATCAGATGAGCTAAAAATTCCATGTATCTCAATAATTAAAAAAAAAAAATCAAGTATATCTGGCATAAAATATACTGGCATAAAAATGTTACAATATATCAAAAAGTGAAAAAAACAAGTTGTCAAATGATAATATCACATATTCTTGTTGGTTTAAAGACACACACACACACACACACACACACACACCCCTTAATACTTACAGTTGTATAGAAAAAAATGTTTCAAAACAACACACACTGAAGTATTAGCAGTGGTTACCTCCAGGGAAAGAAGTGGATGTGGAAATACAGTTGTAGTGTTTGGAATATTTACAAGAATATACTATTTTAATAATGGAAAGGTATTTTAAAAATTAAAAAGCCATACGACAAGGGACGTCCCTGGTGGTCCAGTGGGTAGAACTCTGCATACCCAACGCAGGGGGCCCGGGTTCAATCCCTGGTTAGGGAACTAGATCCCACATGCATGCTGCAACTTTTAAGAGTTCGCATGCTGCAACTAAGAGTGCACATGTTGCAACTAAGAAGTCCGCATGCTGCATCTAAAAAGATCCCACATGCTGCAACTAAGACCCAGTACCACCAAAATAAATAAATATTTTTAAAAATAAATAAATATCTTTTTTTAAAAGCCATATGGTAACTAACAGTCAACAAAGCCTACACAAGGCAGAGATTTTGTAATATACTAGCTTTCTTCAGGATCAGAGCTTAAACAGAGTTAAAATTTCTAGACTGAACCCAACATATATAAGTAGGGTGCTGCAGGACAGAAGGGAGTGGCAGGATATATTTAAAGTGATGAAAGGGAAAAACTTACAACCAAGATTACTCTACCCAGCAAGGATCTCATTCAGATTCAACAGAGAAATCAAAAGCTTTACAGACAAGCAAAAGCTAAGAGAATTCAACACCACCAAACCAGCTCTACAACAAATTCTAAAGAAACTTCTCTAGGAGGGAAACACAAGAGGAGAAAAAGACCCACAAAAACAAACCCAAAACAATTAAGAAAATGGTAATAGGAGCATACATATCAATAATTACCTTGAATGTAAATGGATTAAATGCTCCAACCAAAAGACAAAGACTGGCTGAATGGATACAAAAACAAGACCCATATATAAGCTGTCTACAAGAGGCCCACTTCAGGGATTTTCCTGGTGGCACAATGGTTAAGAATCTGCCTGCCAACACAGGGGACAGGGGTTCGATCCCTGGTCTGGGAAGATCCCACATATTGCTAAGCAACTAAGCCCGTGACCCACAACTACTGAGCCTGCACTCTAAAGCCCACAAGCCACAACTACTGAGCCCGCATGCCACAACTACTGAGGCCCATGTGCCTAGAGCCCGTGCTCCACAACAAGAGAAGCCACTGCAATGAGAAGCCCACACACCACAATGAAGAATAGCCCTCGCTCGCCACAACTAGAGAAAGCCCACACGCAGCAACAAAGACCCAACACAGCCAAAAATAAATTAATTAATTAAAATAATAAAAAAGAGGAGACCCACTTCAGACCTAGGGACACATACAGACTGAAAGCGAGGAGATAGAAAAAGATGTGCCATGCAAATGGAAATCAAAAGAAAGCTGGAGTAGCAATACTCATATCAGACAAAATAGACTTTAAAATAAAGACTGTTAAAAGAGATAAGGAAGGACACTACATAATGATCAATGGATCAATCCAAGAAGAGGATATAACAATTAAAAATATTTATGCACCCAGCATAGGAGCACCTCAATACATAAGGCAAATGCTAACAGCCATAAAAGGGGAAATCGACAGTAACACAATAATAGTGGGGGACTTTAACACCCCACTTACACCAATAGACAGATCATCCAGACAGAAAATAAATAAGGAAATACAAGCTTTAAATGACACAACAGACCAGATAGATTTAATTGATATTTATAGGACAGTCCACCCGAAAGTGGCAGAATACACTTTCTTCTCAAGTGCACATGGAACATTCTCCAGGATAGATCACAGCTTGGATCACAAATCAAGGCACGGAAAATTTAAGAAAACTGAAATCATATCAAGCATCTTTTCCAACCACAACGCTATGTGATTAGAAATCAATTACAGGAAAAAAACTGTAAAAAACACAAACACATGGAGGGTAAACAATACATTACTAAATGACCAAGAGATCACTGAAGAAATCAAAGAGGAAATTTTAAAAAATACAAAGAAACAAATGACAACCCAAAACTCATGGGATGCAGCAAATGCAGTTCTAAGAGGGAAGTTTATAGTAATTCAATCTCACCTCAGGAAACAAGAAAATCTCAAATACACAATCTAAACTTACACCTAAAGCAACTAGAGAAAGAAGAACAAAAAACACCAAAGTTAGTAGAAAGAAAGAAATCATAAAGATCAGAATAGAAATAAATGAAATAGAAATGAAGAAAACAATAGCAAAGATCAATAAAACTAAAAGTTGGTTCTTTGAGAACAGAAAACAAAATTCATAAACCTTTAGCCAGACTCAACAAGAAAAAAGGGAGAGTATTCAAATCAGTAACATTAGAAATGAAAAAGGAGAAATTACAACTGACACCACAGAAATACAATGGCTCAGAAGAGACTACTTCAAGCAACTATATGCCAATAAAATGGACAACCTGGAAGAAATGGACAAATTCATAGAAAGGTACAACATTCCAAGACTGATTCAAGAAGAATTAAAAAATATAAACAGATGAATCACAAGTAATGAAATTCAAACTGTAATTATAAAGCTTGCAGCAAATAAAAGTCCAGAACCAGATGGCTTCACAGGCAAATTCTATCAAACATTTAGAGAAGAGCTAACACCTATCCTTCTCAAACTCTTCCAAAAAATTGCAGAGGAAGGAACACTCCCAAACTCGTTCTACAAGGCCACAATCACCCTGATGCTGAAACCAGACAAAGATAACACCAAAAAAGGAAATTACAGACCAATATCACTGATGAACATAGACGCAAAAATCCTAAACAAAATTCTAGCAAACAGAAACCAACAACACATTAAAAGGATCACACACCATGATCAAGTGGGATTTATCCCAGGGATGCAAGGATTCTTCAATATATGAAATCAATCAATGTGATACACCATATTAACAAATTAAAGAATAAAAACCATATGATCATATCTCAATAGATGCAGAAAAAGCTTTTGACAAAATTCAACACACATTTATGATAAAAACTCTCCAGAAAGTGGGTATAGAGGGAACCTACCTCAACATAATAAAGGCCATATATGACAAACCTACAGCAAACATCATTCTCAATGGTGAAAAACAAAGCATTTCCTCTAAGATCAGGAACAAGACAAGGATGTCCACTCTCACCACTAATATTCATCATAGTTTTGGAAGTCCTAGCCACGGCAATCAGAGAACAAAAAGAAATAAAAGCAATACAAATTGGAAAAGAAGTAAAACTGTCACTGTTTGCAGATGACATGATACTATACATAGGTAATCCTAAAGATTCCACCAGAAAACTACTAGAGCTAATCGATGAATTTGGTAAAGTTGCAGGATAAAAATTAAAGCAGAGAAATCTCTTACATTCCTATACACTAAGAATGAAAAATCAGGAAGAGAAATTAAGGAAACAATCTCATTTACCATTGCAACAAAAAAGAATAAGATACCGAGGAATCAACCTACCTAAGGAGGCAAAAGACCTGTACTCAGAAAACTATAAAACACTGATGAAAGAAATCAAAGATGACACAACAGATGGAGAGATATACCATGTTCTTGGATGTGAAGAATCAACCCTGTAAAAATGACTATACTACCCAAAGCAATCTACAGATTCAATGCATTCCCTATCAAATTACCAATGGCATTTTTCACAGAATTAGAACAAAAAATTTTACAATTTATATAGAAACATAAAAGACCCCAAATAGCCAAAGCAATCTTGAGAAAGAAAAATGGAGCTGGAGGAATCAGGCTCCCTGACTTCAGACTATACTACAAAGCTACAGTAATCAAGACAGTATGGTACTGGCACAAAAACAGAAAAATAGATCAATGGAACAGGATAGAAAGCCCAGAGATAAACCCACACACCTATGGTCACCTAATCTATGACAAATAAGGTAAGAATATACAAGGGTGAAAAGACAGTCTCTTCAATAAGTGGTGCTGGGATCTCTACAAGTAAAAGAACAAAATTAGAACATTCTCTGACACTATACACAAAAATAAACTCAAAATGGATTAAAAACCTAAATATAAGACCAGACACTATAAAATTCTTAGAGGAAAACATAGAACACTCTCCGACATAAATCACAGCAATATCTTTTTGGATCCACCTCCTAGAGTAATGAAAATAAAAACAAAAATAAACAAATGAGACCTAATTAAATTTAAAAGGTTTTGCACAGCAAAGGAAACCATAAACAAAATGAAAAGACAACCCACGGAATGGGAGAAAATATTTGCAAACGAAGTGATGACCAACAAGGGATTAGTCTCCAAAATATACAAACAGCTCATGCAGCTCAATATCAAAAAAAAAAAAAAAACCCAATCAAAAAATGGAAAGAAGATCTAAATAGACATTTCTCCAAAGAAGACATACAGATGGCCAAGAGGCACTTGAAAAGATGATCAACATCACTAATCATTAGAGAAATGCATATCAAAACTACAATGAGGTATCACCTCACACTGGTCAGAATGGCCATCATCAAAAAATCTACAAACAATAAATGCTGGAGAGGGTGTGGAGAAAAGGGAACCCTCTTGCACTGTTGGTGGGAATGTAAATTGATACAGCCACTATGGAGAACAGTATGGACGTTCATTAAAAAACTAAAAATAGAGCTACCATATGACACTGCAGTCCCACTCCTGGGCATATATCTGGAGAAAACCATAATTCAAAGAGACACATGTACCCCAGTGTTCACTGCAGCACTATTTACAATAGCCAGGACATGGAAACAACCTAAATGTCCATCAACAGATGAAAGGATAAAGAAGATGTGGTACATATATACAATGGAATATTACTCAGCCATAAATAATTGGGTCATTTGTAGAGATGTGGATGGACCCAGAGTATGTCATACAGAGTAAAGTAAGTCAGAAAGGTAAAAACAAATATAGTATATTAACGCATATATGTGGAATCTAGAAAAATGGTACAGATGAACGTATCTTCAGGGCAGGAATTGAGACGCAGATGTAGAGAACGGATATGTGGACACGGTGGGGAAGGGGAGGGTGGGATGAATTGGGAGATTAGGATTGACATATATATGCTACCATGTGTAAAACAGATAGCTAGTGGAACCTGCTGTATATAGCACAGGGAGCTCAGCTCAATGCTCTGTGATGATCTAGGTGGGTGGGATTGTGGGGGAAGTGGGAGGGACGCCCCAGAGGGAGGGGATGTATGTATACATATAGCTGATTCACTTCGTTGTACACCAAAAACTAACACAATACTGTAAAGCAACTATACTCCAATTAAAAAACAAAAAAAGCCATATGATAACTAATGGTCAACAAAGCCTACACAAGGCAGAGATTCTGCAATATACTAAGTTTTTTCAGGATCAGGGCTTAAACAGAGTTAAAATTTCTAGACTGAACCCAACATACATATGTAGGGAGCTACATAGCTTAAAGTAAATTAAATTAATACACAAAGTTTTATAAGCATATTTATTATAAAACTCAGAAGAAAGGGAGAAAGACTAGTGAAACAGACTTCCTTATAAGGAAGGAAGATAAGGCAGTAAGATTACAGGCAGAGAATTAACTACATTCAAGTTAAAGGCAAAAAATTTATATATGCTTTTTACATCATGATAAGAAAAATATGCCTTACATAAGGATTTTGAGAACATCTATATTCCTGATTAATATTGCATTAAGAAATACAGGTTATTTACACAATCAGATTTAGATGAAAACAGAAAATAACTTACGTTTCAAAAAGGGCAAAGATAAACAGAATCACAAAAAACAGAACATTGGTGGCCACAACAGCAACTTGATCAATATTTCCTTGGGGGACCTGAACTTCATCTGTACTTGCTGTAGTAAACAGAAGAAAAATTATATTACCTACACAACTAATTTTTCTTATGACACTAAAACAGTGTAAAATTATACGTAGCAAATTCAATGACTAAACATTTAAAATCATTTTTTTAGGCTTTCAAACAATTTAAAAATTAACAACTTACATAACAGAAATAACTTTTAAATGGCATTTAAAATTAAAGTGAATTTTCTTCCCAGGACATACACTTCAATTCTGTTACCTACAGGAAATACTCAGATTTTCTATTCGGCGTCTCTCAATCAAAAACAGAAATGTATGTCCATAGAATTCTATAAAATGATCTCATACTAAATACTAAATTTGCTTTAAATTTCAGTTGCAGATTTTTTTCTACCTTACCTAAATTTTAAAGTTACACGGATTTCATGAAGACCTCAAATAGTTTATTAAATAAGTTCTCAGTTCTATGATTCACCTCAATGGATATATATTTTGAATTTCAACAGTACGTAGAATTACTATTAGTAAATATCCTTATTTTTTAACCACAATTTTTTTTAAGTTCTTACGTTATCATTTATATGTTTTGCAAAGAACTACCAAGATTTGATTGTGGTTTTATAAATTAGGAAGGCAAATGAGTTAAGATGTTCACTTATCTTGAACTATATAGTTAAGTAACACACTCAATATAAGCTATATCTGATGTAATTGAGAAATGTGAAGCCATATATATTGATACATGTATGTATACACATCCATCATGCTACTTTATAATTTACCCACTTATTCAGAGTAAACCAGGTAAGTAATACAAGAATGTATTTATGTTATCTTTAAGTGTATGTGTGGCAGAAGTGGGGGCAGGGGGTGATTTTCCTAAGACACAATAAATTTCTATAATTTTTTCATAATAGTGTCTGACTTTATATCTCAGGATTCCTGAGGAGGAGTTCTTCCTCCAATAATAAGTGAGATTTGAAAATAGTCTGCTATACTTGGGGGCAATTAAGCACCTTGGACACTTGACATAGGGTTATGACCTCCCTTTCACACAAAGAAAAGCAGTCACACCTTTGTCCAGTTCCTTTTCTGGGGTAGACTCTGGTCCCTGTGGGCCTCAAATTATTTTGGATAGACCTCCCTGATTCTCAATCACCATCTAGAAGCCAGTCTTTACTCCTTTGAATCAAATATCAACATTGCCCCAAGTTAGACTGGAGTTTACTTTTCTGCAGCCTCCAACCAGTGCTAGCTTTAGTGGGGAGACTCAGAAATGTTGCATCCTAAACTGTGGGAACTGACTAGGTATCCTAATTATAAGAATTTTAAGAAAACACTGCATATTGATTAAAAAACTGTAATTGGAAATTAAATCCTATCCCATGATAACATCTTTAATAATAGGAACAACTTGATGTTTTATCTAAACATTTATTGAAATTTTAAAATGATCTTTGTTTTATAAAAATTATTTTGAAGGAGCTAGAAATCTTATGAAAGAAAATAGATCTCTCCTTTTTAAACTCCTATTTGTGCTTTAGAGCAGTGTTTTCCAATAGAACTCTGACGTGATGGAAATGTTCTTTCTCTCTACTGTCCAGTACAGCTGGCTGTTAGTCACATATACCCATTAACTAAGCACTTGACATGTAGCTAGTGTGGGAGTTCCCTGGAGGTCTGGTGGCTAGGACTCGGCGCTTTCACTGATGTGGCCCGGGTTCAATCCCTGGTTAGGGAGCTAAGATCCTGCAAGCCACGCCACACAGCCAAAAAAAAAAAATGTAGCTAGTGAGATAGTGAGAATGAGGAATTTCTTAAATGTAATTAAGTTTAAACAGCCAAATATGACTAGTGGCTACCACATTTGACAATGTAGCTGTATGTCTTTGCTACTCAAAGTGTGGTTCATAGACCAGCAGCATCAGTTCCCATAGGAGCTTGTTATAAATGTAGATTCTCCCTCTCCAGGCCTACTGAAACAGACTCTGCATTTTAACAAGGTTCCCAGGTGTTTTCTAAGCATATTAAAGTCAATAAAGCAAGGATCTATATGGTTATCCCCTTCAACTTATGAAAGATTTCTTGTGCATCTTCCCTTTCTCAGCCCCTCAACCTCACCCTCTTTAACTTGCTCATTCTCTTTACCTTTAAAGAGGTAGAGAGATAGGTCCTTTAAGTTAGCATCCTATCTTACACCTTTTCAAAACAGTAGCTTAAACCCACTGCCGGCACTTCCTCACCACTCATTGTTTCTTTTTTTCTTTCTTTTTATTTTGAAAACTTTCAAACACATCCTTATCCATCTATGCCCTAGATTCAACAATATTTTGCCACACTTGACTCATCTACCCCTTCCTTTCCTCCTTTCTCTCACTCTCTCTTTGTTGCTGTAGTGTTTTTCACTAGATGATTCCCAAATTTCTATCTCTAGCTTTGATCTCTACTGCCAGAATTACAGATGCCTCTGGAATTTTTTAGTTGTTCTAGGGTAGCATTATATTTGGTTTAAACCAAATTGAAATCACCTTATCTTTTCAGCCAGTGTCCCTTCTTAAATTCTCCTTCTCTCATTCCTTCAATTATCTAGAATCAAAACCCAGCAGACATCTTCAACAACCCCCTCCATTCCTTAATATTCCCTATCCAACCTGTCAGAATCTTTTTTTTTTTTTCTTCAAAAGCTCATATCTCATCCCTTCTCCATTCTCAGTTACTGCTGTAGTTCAGGCCTTTACATATCTGGATTAGCCTCACTTGCAATCTATCGTCATACTTCTCCTTTGTTCAAAATTTGCTATAGCTCCTCACCACTCTGCTCTCCACCCGACTACTTTTAACTTTATCTTCCACCAGTTTTGTTGTAAAAATTAAATAAAATGTCTATCAAAGAACTTGGTAAAATTAACAGTGTCTTTTCCAAAACTTTATAAACTCCTTGAGGACAAGGACTAAATTGCATTCTTTTGCATGGGGGGACAATCCTCAAGGAGGACATAACTAGGAGTACTTAAATAATGGTTTATTTAGTAAAATATACCTACTTATCAGACTGGGTACCTATTTATAAGTCAGAGAAAGATATGAAGGATGAAAATGGGTATTTGTAGAGTATACCAAAAGAATAAAAATACAAAAGAGAAACCATACTTATTCCCATGATTAAGTGAATAAAGAAATACTTGAAACAGAAAGATACATTTGGTAGCAATAATACTGAAATCATTCCAAAATCTCAAGGATTTTAGGATATTGGCTTTTTGGAAACAAGATGAAGTGATTTTTAGCAATGGTCTTAACCTTACTAATTGTGCACACCAAGTCACTGATATAGGCATGCCTTTAAAAAAAATCAACTTAGCTAACTTTCAACTTTGAAGATCTTCCCCAATTACCCATTGTACTGTCCTCAGAGACAAAATTCAAGTGAATATCAAAGAGACAGAATCATTAGAAACACTTTGTAATATTATAGTAATTTAGTCAAACAGGTCAATAGTACCTTCTTCAAAATTAATATTTTTACACTGTCGTCCTGAGTCATCCACACGATGTTCTCTTAAAAGAAAAACATAAATATTGTATCCATGAAAGGCTTAGTATAATAGATAATAGTTTAAATTTATTACTAGCTTTCTATTTTTTCACATTCTGGTATAGTTTATTTTACTGTCTTCTGAGTAATGAAATTATTATGATATATAACCAATAAAATTTTTAAAATACAAGTTACAATTATTATTATATTATCATATAAAATGAAAAAAACCTCAATTCATCCAAAAGCACACATGAGCTGCCTTAATCAGTATTTGAAGTTTTCCAATGATTTTTAACATGAGTTATAAACATTTTGGACTCTTGGATGAAACACTCCAAAGAAATATAAAGTAACAAAACTTCTGCAGTTTTATAAAATTTTTTCTAATATATAAAAGATAAGAGATACACATTATGAGTAACTTTTGTATCTAAGGTTGAACCTAATCATTAATCTACTTAAAATGTTGCTTTCATGCCATTTCCCCTACTTAGAAATCTATCATTAGTAGACCAAGACCAAACCTTGAATCTTTAAAGACCTTATAATCTGTTCTTATTCATCATCTATTATTTTAGTTGTCAGTACCACATGCATTAGCTCATAAGAAAATATGAACACAACTAGACATCAAAAACCAAATAAAGACATCATAGAAATAATAATTCTCCAACAATGATAATGCTTATTTAATTTCACAATCTACAAGAGTAGTTTTATCATTTCTATCTAATTACCTTAATATAGTAAGAATCAGAATAATATTTAAAATTCCCAGGAAGGCGCCAAGTAAAACTGGTGCTGTGTACATGTTTATCTGCAGCTTAATGGTATCCCATGTCACACCCTTTTCTCCAATGAGTGCGAAACAAGTCTGAAAAACTTATTAAAATAAAATGTATACAGATTAATTATTATATGGGAGGCACAGGCTAAAATAAATGTGAGAAATATTTACCATAGAATTGGAAGTAATATATGGAATCATCCATCTGCATCAGACATCTCAACAGGGGCAAGAAAATTGGTTCTTGGTGGGGAGAGGCAAAACATTTACTCTTTTTCTGTATAAAGCACAGATATGCATACAGTACATAAAACACATACAATATAGGTCTGTGGTATTAAAATTTCATGGGGTGGAGTGATTAGGAAAGAAATGTCTGAAAAGCCTCCTTAGGGACACAATAACATAAAAAATGTGTGAGAAGCACTGATGTACAGGCATTCACAAGGGATTATACCTAACATAACTTGCCAGTATTTTCTTTTTTTAAAATACATCTCTGTATGAAATTTAAGTTATACAATTTCTTCCATAAGTAAATTATTAAAGTTTAATCAATTTCATTATAAGAAACTGTCACTTTTTTTTTTTTTTGCGGTACGCGGGCCTCTTACTGTTGTGGCCTCTCCCGTTGCGGAGCACAGGCTCCAGACACGCAGGCTCAGCAGCCATGGCTCACGGGCCCAGCCGCTCCGCGGCATGTGGGATCTTCCCAGACCGGGGCACGAACCCACGTCCCCTGCATCGGCAGGCGGACTCTCAACCACTGCGCCACCAGGGAAGCCCGAAACTGTCACATTTTAACTCAATATTTTAAAATATTACTGTGTATATGGTACTTAAATTATATATATTTAATACCACTTTCAATTTGGATCTGTGGCAAAAATCAGATTGGGTAAGTATTGGTTTGCTCTCCTGATTTAGATTCTATATCTCGTTCTGCCAGGACTTTACATGTAACCTTAGAGTGAGGATTAAGTAAAATACTGCACCTAAAGCACTTAGAACAGCATCTAGCATATGGTTAAGCACTCAATAAATGTTTGTGCTTATTGATGTGTTTATTATTGGAAAAGTCATCTAATCTTTTCAGGCCTACATTTACTCATCTTTAATATAAAATGTTTTAGTGAATAATCTTTTTTTTTAATTTTTATTTACTTATTTATTTATTTTTGGCTGCGTTGGGTCTTCATTGCTGCCAGCGGGCTTTCTCTAATTGAGGCGAGCGTGGGCTTCTCATCGCGGTGGCTTCTCTTGTTGAGGAGCACGGGCTCCAGGGGCGCAGGCTTCAGTAGTTGTAGCACACGGGCTTAGTTGCTCTGCAGCATGTGGGATCTTCCCAGACCAGGGCTCAAACCCGTGTCCCCTGCATTGGCAGGCAGATCCTTAACCACTACACCACCAGGGAAGCCCCGTGAATAATCTTTAAAATAGATGGCCAAAATATTTACTGAGAACCTAAGCCTATACCAGGTACTGTGCTAGAAACTGAGGGTAGAGTGGTAAGCTTAAAAAGACCCAGACTATGCCCTCATGCATATAGTAAGGCAATAGGTTCAATTGTTCTACATTTCTGCTTATATTTTATTCCAGAACACCGAACTAAAATACTAGATTCTGGTGAATGATGAATTAGGCTTTCTTCTGTTGAAGCAAAGTAATGGAAACTGGAGGTTGGGGTGTTAATGATGAAGTAAACTGAGCTGGATTCAAATTGATTCTATTTATAACTGCAATATTAAAAGCATGGGCCAATTATATGGCTTTTCAAAGTTATGCTAGGCATAAAAAATTAATTTCTCTACTCATTTAGCAGAAAATTAATCGGCCTTAGGGAAATATTAAATCTCATTAATATATTTTTATATTCATTAAACTATGAAAGCTTGGAAAGAAGAAGAGACTAGTAAATCTTTTTTAAACTCTTTCATTTTCTTCAACCTTAGAAAAGTCTTAAAGGTATGGGCAAAAAGGGGAAAAAACCTCCTATAACTTTCCTCAAATCCTTCAATTAAAAGAATTTTGTTTCTCATAAACAGGAAAAAAAAAGCAAACTCTTGCTGAGATGTCAAGCTAAATGATTATCTGACAGAACATATACTTTGGAATCAGACAGTGAGGTTTGAATCTCATATTTCCCATTTAATATCAGGGTGACCCTGGATAAGTTACTTAGATTCTCCATGCCTTGGTGTCCTAATCTGTACAGTGGGACTAATAACATTTGATTTAGGGAACATGAGTTAACACATATAAAGAGCCTAGCCTCACTGCTAGATCAAAAAATATCAGTTTCCCTCCCTTTGCCTTCAGCTATGAGGTTTTATACTTGAATTGCATCTAACATTTGAACCTCAAAAGTTTTCCCAATTCAAATCCAAGTAATGATAAGTGAAGAACACCTACCTGGACCTAGAATAAAACCTAATGCTTGACATGCACTTGTGTTTGCCATGGAACTTGTTCTTTCCTGAAGAGAGGTAGCACCAGCAATATATGATCTAATAACAGCTACATTTCCTAAGAAAAGACACAATAATACAAAGTAAAAGAAAATATTCTCCAGTTTATAAAAATTCGACTTAATTTGGCTCTATACAGAAGAAGAAATATTAACCTACAACATAGTTACTGCTTCCTCTTTATGATTATACAAGGCATGTATAGTGAACAAATGTATCAATTAATGGAAAATATTACTTTTAGTATTGTGAAAACACAGTTAAAGATGTGAATGAATGAAAAAATGGCATACAGGAAACTTAAACTTTTTTCATCATTAAATACCGAGAAAGCATTGAGTGAATGGAGTCCTACTAATTGCTACATTGTTTTAAAAGAAATATGCTACACACTCTGCATGTTTATAAAAAAAAAAATCCTAAAAATTTGCTGAGCATTTATGTTGAAGAGACTCTGCTAGGGGCTAGAGAATATTTTCAAAAGTCATAGATTGCCTCTAATTACACTAAGTTTACTAGCTAGTTGGTGATAAGGGATGAAAACAGTATATAAGCAAATGCCAGAGACATGTTGGAGAAGCAGTAGTGTAGCCTAAGAAAGCTTCATGGAAGAGGTGGAACTTGAACTGAATCTTGAAGGATGAAGAATCATGGGAACAGAAGAGAGAAACTATAGGTAATGGGAACATCATGAGCAAAGGCAAAATGATAGGAAAGATATTTGCAATGAGACATCTGTATGTTGAATGTCGTATAGGAGATTGAGAAGAGGTGACCCTAGATGAGAGAAGGCCATAAATGTCAGGATGAATGTGAGTCCAACACAACCAAAAATATACATGCATGCATATTACCTGCTCCAAATCCCACCAATCCACGAGCAACCAACATGTAGTATTTATTATGAGAAGCTGGAACCTGGACATATGCATAGAGGCAGTTGGCTGCCACCGAAATGAAAATGGAAACAGTAAGAGGCTCTTTTCTTGGTCGATAGTTAGACCACAAACCAAATATAGGTGAAGCTACCATTTGGCCAAGGCTAAAAGAAGCAATAACCCAGCCCAAAAAACTTGCATCGGCAGTGTGATCAATCTGCAGAAAAAAGTACAATGCTTTAAGAATTGTTATCCGAGAAAAGTAAAGTTAAAAATCCAAATACATTTTTTCTGACCATGTAACATTTCTTATTAAAAAAATAAAAACAATAATTCTAACACATAAGTTTTATAACACCATTACTTACAGTAAGGAATTCAAACTTCTGACATTACAATTAAATGTGTTAACAATTCACTATACACAAGGAAAAATGTTTAGGAAACTTCATCTTTTAGAACAATTATAGAAATTCTGTCATAAAAATCTTGTTTAAAAAATCACATTATATACTTAACAATAACATCATAAAAATAATATGCCATTCTTTAATTCTTGTAAAGTAAATACAATTATTTACCTTATGCTACTCTATAAACTAAACAACCATTAGCACTGTGAATCTATTTTTTTTAACTGGGCACAATAATCAAATGCTTAAAGACAATAATAAAATTTCTCTCATTAAACCTACTACTAATTCTTCCTTTCAGCATAGACAATCCAGGATTCTACCAAAGAGGATTTATATATCATTAATACTGAGGTTAAAACCAAATGATTACAACTCAGAAAATACTTTCAGAAAACAGAAAATTTTAGCTTACAAAAGGGACTATGGAATAAATCAACAGATGGGGTTTTTAAAAATATGGTAGGTTACATAATAATTTGGAAAAATAAAAGCCATTAAATTTTAGGACATAAGTTTAAACATATATAGGTTAAGTGGTAGAACAACTTAATAAGGAAAACCATGGCCTTTTCTCTTCCAAAGATCTTTTTAAAAAGCTTAAAATGAAGATATTTACGTACATTTCTGTTTGTGTGGGATGAGAAATAAGAGTGAATAAGTATAATGACTTCATGTCATATAAATTTAAAAATTAATTTTCAAAAAAGCAATGAAAACAATTTTAATATTAAATGTCTAGTGGTTTGAAAGCAAAAGGATAAAAGTGTCTTCTCAGGATATCAATTGATCATAATAGTCAAGTGTCCATTTCATGGACAGAAGTGAGCTGACTATTGAAGATGGCTCTAACAATTTTAACAACATTTGCTATTTTTATTGGATACTATTCTTTACAATGACTGGAAAACTGGAATCTGCTAGAATTCTGCTAGAATTGTAACAGGAAAGTAAAATGGTTTGGAAGATACAGGTTCTATGCTACAACAGAAGGTATCAGTTCAGTAATTGAACTGTTATCTGTGCTCCTGTGTGTTTCTCTCTCTCTTATAGTAATAACAGCATGTTGTTTCCAATCCTCTGGCCATCTCTAATGATCTCTATCATATTGTTTTCAGGATAAAGTCTAAACTACTTATTATGTAAAACTAGCTCACAAGCTGGTCATTGTCTCTCCTCTCTAACTTCATCTCTCTGCATGCTCCCTTCCCCCAGTTCTAACTTCCAGCCACACAGAACTTTTTGAAGTTTCCAAAATGAGTCAAGCTCTTTGTTTCCAGGCCTTTGCACAGGATCCTCTACTGCCCCTTCCATCAGGAATGCCTTTCCAAACTCCTACTCCGTGGCCCAGACTGCCCCTTCTGGTGACCAGTTTCTGTAGGCCTTCCAAACTCAGCTCAGGTATAACTGCTTTGGGGAAATCTTCCAGGATCTCTTTAGTCTGGATCAGCAACATCTCCCTAACCCCCATGTCTGTCTGTCTGTGTCAATCTGTGTGTATGTCTCTCTCTCCCCCAGCCCCCACTCCTTCTGTCTCTCTCTGCCTCTCTGCCTCTCTCCCTCTCCCTCTAGCTCCCTCTCCCCTGTGAACACGCACACACACTCACACATCAAGCTCTTAAGACTTTTACCCTCTCATATTGTATGGTAATTATCTGTAAACTTGTTTGGTTTTGCACACTTCAGTGAAAGTTAGATCCATCTCTTCTCTTAAAAAAAAAGCCCACAGTGCGCTGTACTGAATTTCAAAACATTCTTCTCTAAACATGTTAATAATATTGACAAAGTCAAAGTTCTAGAACTCTTAATGCTTCGCTATGGGAGCTGAGATGTGTTCCAAGCCTCCTCAACTATTTACTTATAGATTATTGCTTATTCATCCAATTAACAGTCACTAAGGCCTTCTCTGCGACAAAACCTGTACGAGGCTATATGAATACAAATTGAATAAACACAGTTCTTGCCATCAAGGAGTTTCCAAACCAGGTTCTACTTAACTGATTCTGAAAAATCCTACATTTTTGAGTAGCTGAGGAAAAAAACCAGCATGCTTTAATTCTTTATCTGTCAAATGGGGGTAACTTCACAGAGTTGTTATGAGAATTATTTAAGCCAAGACATGTATAGTGCCTAGGGTCATGTCTGCCTATAGTATGCACTAAATGATTGTTACCTATACATAAAAAATTAATATTTCTTGGTATTTTGTTTTTACTGATATGTCAGTTTTATTATTATATTTTATTGTAACATGCATGAGTAGTCCCACTATGTCCCTGGGCCTACAGATAACCTATCATTCCAATTCAAAATCTGGGTTTAAGAATATGAGTTTTCCTGGAAATCAATCACAACTCTGGGCAACACAGGCTACGGAATCACTGGGCTGATAGCTGTCTATCAGCCAGGGCCAGAAGCACAAGTCAGCGATTCACAGCAGTGCCAAATTCCTTTCAGACAGATAACTTACTGTTTGGGGGTTTTAGAGGGGTGGTTGGGCCTAGCTTTTTATCTTTCTCACAGATGACTTTTAAGCTAAGTAATATTTGGTAACATATTATCGTAAAAGAGATAGTAGCCTTCAATTAAAAATGAAAATTTTGATAAACAGCAATGACCTACTGTATAGCACAGGGAACTATATTCAGTAGCTTGTAAAAACCTATAATGGAAACGAATCAGAAAAAGAATGTGTGTGTGTGTGTGTATAACTGAATCACTTTGCTATACACCTGAAACATTGTAAATCAACTATACTTCAATAAAATAAATAAATAACATTTAAAAAAAAGAATGAAAAATCTTAAGACAGTAGGTAACATAGCACTGTAGAGTCAGATTTTGGTTTCAGATAGGCTTGATTCTACCATTTTCTAGCTGTGTGATCTTGGGCAAGCTACCTAACTTCTCTAGTCTGAGTTTCTTTATCTGTTAAACAGGAGTGATAATGACCACCTCACAGAGTTGTTATGAAGATTAAAAGATGATTTAGATGAAAGATTTAGTATTGTGCCTGGCACACAATGAGCTATAATATTATTATGAAATAACTTGAGAAAATTAACTCACAAGGTTTTTGGTGGAAATGTTATGCTTGTTTTGCCAAAGAACTAGTGATATGTTCATGTGCTCTCAATAAATTTACCTTTGAAGAGATTACAAATATCTGGAGAAAGGAGTGTACCTTTTCAAAATTCAATTTATTATGCTGAGTAGACCTAATTTTGTAAATACCTTTCTTTTGAGAATTTTAAGGTTAAACAAACTAGATACAGGGACCATAGAAATCAAGAGTTTTTATACATGGAAATACATATTTTAGCACAGAAGATATTGCTCCAGAATTGTTAAATATTCTGTTCCAATTCTAATAATTCTGCCAGTATGGAAAGAATTTTTAGTGTCATGAGTAATGACTTCATGTAAAATAAATTTTTAATTAGTTTAAATTAATTTTCAAAATGGCAGTGAAAATGTGGCACTAAATCACTAAAAAGTAAAATGTGTATTTTTTCCTATATTTCTTTTAAAAGATAGCATAAGAAAATAGTATTTTTAAGTTAAAAATTATAAAAACTGGGCTTCCCTGGTGGCGCAGTGGTTGAGAGTCCGCCTGCCGATGCAGGGGACACGAGTTCGTGCCCCGGTCCGGGAAGATCCCACATGCCGCGGAGCAGCTGGGCCCATGAGCCATGGCCACTGAGCCTGCGCGTCTGGAGCCTGTGCTCCGCAACGGGAGAGGCCACAACAGTGAGAGGCCCGCGTACCACAAAAAAAAAAAAAAAGAAAACAAAATTATAAAAACTAAAAAATCTAAAATGAAATATAAGATGTCAATAAGTTTCTTATATAATAGGTATAATTTTTAAACGCTGTTACAACACTCAATGATAAGTATTAATGATAAAGGGATATGGAAGCACACAGGAAAACCTTCTAATGCAAACTGGGGTGAGGGACAGTAAGGAAAGGCTTTTCAGAGGAGGTGACATTGGATCAAAGCCTTGAAGAATTAATAAAAAATAGTGGAGAAGAAGGGGAGGAAGGGAATGGCAGAGGAAAGGAGAGATGGAGGGAAGGAAAGCACTCCAGAAAAAAAAGGAGGAAAAAGTGTAAAGATCTGAGGACCTTAGGTTCATCCAAGTACATGATATAATAAATTACTGGCTATAGATCTAATATTGGCCAAGGCTCAGGATCTAGGCTGAAACACACACACACACACACACACACACACACACACTCTCTCTCTCTCTCTCTCTCTCTCTCTCTCTTTCTCTCTCTTTCTCTCTCTCTCCTCTGGAGAAAACCAAAATATAAGGGGCAAGTTGATAAAGAAAAATACACAAAATAATTTAAGAATAAAGAGTTAAGAGTAATGTCATGGAAGCTAAGAGAGAGTTTCAAGAAGCAAAGAGAGGACAACAATGTCAAACACTACCCAAATGTCACCTAAAGTAAGGACTGAAAAGTATCTACTATTTGGTGAGCGATTAAGTCATTGGAGACCTCATCAAGAGCAGTTGCAGGGTAGCAGAGGAGTTAATCAGATTGTAGCAGGTTAAGGAGTGAAGAGGAGTTAGGAAGCACAGAGGAACTCCTTCAAGAACCTTAACTGAAATATTATTATAGATTAATTATGTCTCTACCTTAAATACTGATTTTTAATAAATTCATTACTGGAATTTTAAGACAGAACTGACAGTTATATGTCAAATATATTTTTTAAAAAGGTAGAATTGACAGGACTTGATCATCAACTGATGATCAATTGATGTTAGAGTACCCACCAAACTTGCATCTTCTTGTCACTCCCTCCTTCCCATGTAGTAACCACAGCATCAAAATACACGTATTGTCTATTCTTTTCATAATGTCACCTGACAACCCAAATTATTCTATCAGAAAGCATCAAGTTATTCCATAGCAATATCATTTATACATTATAGGAATTCAGACTATGTCTAGCTTAGTTTCCTTTTTATTAGGGAAGGGGTATGGATGGGATGGGAAAGTGGCTAATAAGTAGGTGACCATACATCTACATTTGCCTGCGATTGTCTGGATATAATCCTATTTTCCTGCTAAAGCACTCTTTTCACTTCAAGAGTGCTCTGGTTTGCACAATCAAGCATACAGTCACCTTACTTATAAGCCTCTTTTGAAGAATTATTATCTCAAGTTATTTTAGTAAAGATTAACTCAGAATACCAAAGAGATTCTCTAGAAAACTCTTAACTACATAAGAGTTATTACTACTACAGCTACATAAGAGACGAATAAAGTGCACAAACCTTTTGGAGATATGGCCATATTGACATTATCACAATAGAAAATCCTGTGAAGAGGCAAATTCTGTTATTTATACTTATAATAATTTCATCACTATAGATACAAATTTTTGAACTATAGCATGGATTTTAAAACATCATTCTGAATTTACAAATTTATAACCACAAATGTCTAATTTATTAAGCAATGGAGTTTTATTTATCAGAAGGAAAATAAATATTAAAGGCTGGAAAACATATATATAATTATAGTCCCTCACCACAATTAACATAATAAAAGCAGAAGACCTATTTCTCCTTATTCACGTGTCTTTACTGTAAATGAAAATTACTGGAACTTCCCTGGTGGCAGAGTGTTTAAGAATCTGCCTGCCAATGCAGGGGACACGGGTTCGAGTCCTGGTCTGGAAGGATCCCACATGTCGTGGAGCAACTAAGCCCGTGCGCCACAACTACTGAGCCTGCGCTCTAGAGCCCACGAGCCACAACTACTGAAACCTGTGCACCTAGAGCCCATGCTCCGCAGCAAGAGAAGCCACCGCAATGAGAAGCCCGCACACTGCAACGAAGAGTAGCCCCTGCTCACCGCAACTAGAGAAAGCCCATGGAACCAACACAGCCAAAAATAAATAAATTTATTTTAAAAAAAAAGGAAAGAAAATTACTGAAAGCTTTGTTAAGTTTTTATAGCAGAAATGAATGGAGGTAAGGCTACCTTGTTATAGAGGAATTGCTAGACTTCTAATCTGTGTTGTTTGGGAGAGATAATTCACTGCAGGGAGGACTAAGAAGAAGGAAAATTATCTTTAAAGGGGGCAGTGGCTATAAAGAACCAGAATTTCTCAAGATGGGCATACCTTAAAAGAAAATTATCTCTGCTAGCTTTTATTGCTTGAGAACTATAATGATAAACTCCAATGTTATTTGTCGATTTTAAATATTAGGCACATCCAATCACAATTCTATCAAGGCTATTTTTAAAAAAAACAGCTCTATTAAGATATAATTCACAATGAATTCACCCATTTAAAGTGTACAATTCAATGGTTCTTAGCGTGCCAGATATGTGCAACCATGACTACAGTCAATTTTAGAATATTTTAGTCACCTCAAAAAGAAACCCTGGACCCTTTAGCTATACTCTTCTATCCTCTATCATTTCCCCAACAGCCCTAAGCAACCACTAATCTACTTTCTGTCTCTATAGATTTTCCTATTCTGGACTTTCATATGAATAGAACCACACAATACGTGGTCTTTTGTGTCTGGCTTCTTTCTTTGCATAATGCTTTCAAGGTTCATTTATGTTGTTGCAGTATCAGTACTACATTCCTTTTTAAAAGTCTGTTTTAAAAAATAATTTAATTATTAGTTTCATCTTAGTGTATTTTGAATTAACACATTGACTTGATGAAAAGAATCAACTAATGTTTGAAAATAAGACTACTATCTCACAATCAAGAAACTTGTAAGCAGGTAAAATGTTTCACATGCCAATTAAAATCTAAAGTTAAAAAATTTTTTGCTGTTAAATTTGACATTATTACTTATATTTTAGATAAATGAGTACAAAAATTAGAAATGCTTTAAATAAAAAAACAATCTGTTGCAGAGATTGTTACCTACACAACATTCATTTGCCCCCTTCCTCCTCTCTGATAGAATCCTGGTTGTATTGAGGTATCCATCACTCCTCCACAAAGCCACAGGCTTTAGAGGACACTGTGTCCACTCCAAATTCCAGAGGGTAGATCCTGATTAGATCTCACTATCCCAGCTGATGATGGGTTTAGAAATTAACAGGTAACCCAATTCTGACCAGTGAGAAATAAGGGGAGGTCTACTTTGGGACCTCCCAGAAAGGACTCCTCGTCTCTTTGGAGGTTTAAAAAATAAGTCCCTTTCAATCAATAAAAATTACTGTGGAAGGATGTGGCACGTGGAACTGCTGCTGCATCCCTCCTATAGCCTAAGAATGAAGGCAATATGCAGAAGAGAGCAAAACCAAAAAACTTATTCTGAAGCAGAGCCAGTGAACTTCACCTGGAGTTGTCCCACTATGGATATCTCATAAGAAAATACAAATTACTGTTCAAGCCAATTTGAATCAACATTTTTTCCTGATATTTGTGGAAAGCATAATAATAGATATACAATCCAAAAAACTGTTGAAAATATCCTTTATTTTGTACTTTTCTTTAGTTTTAGCTTTACTTAAAGTCTATTTTTCCTCAATGTTGAATCATAAAGAAGACTGGCAAGAGAGAGAGAACAAGAGGGTGACCTGGGATAAATGGAAAGGATATGGAAAACAACTTAGTCAAATGACCTTCACTAAATCCATCTCAGGAAAGAAACCATTTGTAAAATTAATGCCTATGGACTTAGAGTCCACGATTGGAAAAAAAATTGATTCCCTAAAACATTCCTTTATAAACTATCACAGTATTGAGAATTCCTATATATTTTCATTCCTTACCATTTTTAACATAATTACAGTTCTTAAT
The DNA here is from genome assembly GCF_005190385.1 of Monodon monoceros. Lineage (NCBI taxonomy): Eukaryota > Metazoa > Chordata > Mammalia > Artiodactyla > Monodontidae > Monodon > Monodon monoceros. The sequence goes on from NW_021703777.1 coordinate 123,183,681, forward strand.
ATTAAAAAGTTTTTTCCTCATAAAGGTTAACTTTTTCAGTAAATATATTTTCAGAAATAATGTTAATAGGTTAAAATAATCAAGCTATACAGATTAATATTCTTGGACTTTACTACTGGTATGTGTCAATATAAAAGTTAAATGAGGTTCACAGGCAACAAAAGTAAAAAGCAAATACATTAAACTACATCAAAATTTAAAACTTCTGTGAATAAAAGGGCACAATCAGCAGAGTGAAAAAAAGAGTCACGGAATGGTTGAAAATATTTGCAAATCATATATCTGATCAGGGATTAATATTCAGAATATATAAAGAACTACAACTCAACAACAAAAAACAACCTTATTTAAAAAATGGGCAAAGGACTTGAACAGACATTTCTTCAAAGAAAATATACAAATGGTCAATATGCATGTGAAAAGATGCCTAACGTGAGTAAGGAGAGTAAGTAAGTGAGTAAGGGGATACAAACCGAAGTCACAATAAGCTACTACCCGATTAGAATGACTAATGTCAAATAAACATAAAATAAGAGTTGGTGAGGATGTGGAAAAATCTGAACCCTGACTGTTGATTAGAATGTAAAATGCAGCAGCAGCTATGGAAAAAAGTATAGCAGTTCCTCAAAAAGTTAAAAATAGAATTATCATATGATATAGCAATTCCACTTCTGGATATATACCCAAAAGAACTGAAAGCAGGATGTTAAAGAGATATTTGCACACTCATGTTCACAGCAGCTATTTGTAAGAAACAAGATATGGAATCAACCCAAATGTTCATCAACCGATAAATGGATAAACAAAATGTGGTATACTGAAGGGGACCAGAACATTCTACCCCAAAATATGCTGCTTTGGCATATTGATTATTTTGAGCTGAAGGCAACTAACAAACAGCAGACACAGAAGGGCTTTCTGTCTTCCCCCTTTCTGCCTAAAAACTGGGCATAAATTTCCCCTGAGAAATGTGCTCTTCCAGTACCAGGAAGAAGAAAATATTCTTATCACTGCAGATGGAGCATCAATGCTGAGATGAGTCTGCACAAACAAACCTTACTCAAATAACCCTCATCCTCCATTAGTTTCCCCCATGTATTTCCTAGTCACTTTCCCACAATTTACCATCCCTAGAAAGCTAACCCCTTTTCTTTGTCTAGTCACCTCTCCACAATTAGAGACCCTTGTTAAAATAGTATATAAGTCCCTGAGTCTAACCCTTTCTTTGGGGTTTTCACTTTTCTATGAAGCCCCGTATCTCACATAAAAATATTAACATCAAATAAATTTTTATGCTTTTCTCCTGTTGATCTGCCTTTTGTCAGTTTAATTTGCAGGCCCCAAATTAAAAACCTTTCCTTTACTTTCTTAGCTATAAAACCTAAGAAAGTAAAGGAAAAGTTTTCCCTCTCCTACAATTTATACAACAGACTATTATTCAGCCTTAAAAAGGAAGGAAATTCTGACACATGCTACAACATGGATGAACCTTGAGGACATTACGCTAAATGAAATAAATTAATCACAAAATTAAAAATACTGTATGATTTCATTTATATGAACTATCTAGAGTAGCCAAGTTCATAGAAACAGAAAGCAAAATGATGGTTAATGGTGGTTGAGGGAAGGGGAAATGAGTTGTTGTTTAATGGGTATAGAGTTTCAATTTTGCAAGATAAAAAAGCTCTGGAGATTGGTTATACAACCATGTAGAGATATTTAACAACTCTGATCTTAGAAATGGTTAAGATGGTACATTTTATGTTATGTGGTTTTTACCATAATAAAAAAATAATTTTTAATTAAATGACATTAAAATATGATATTTTATCTAAATTTTTTAAATCATGTATAATTTCTAATACTTACCTACACTGCTAAGAAACATAGTAAGATACAGAATCCTAATTGATCTCCATCGGCTCTTATAATGCTCCTCAGTTTCTATAATATCCCATTCTCTAGGTATAAAGAAGAAAAATGTAGTATAAAGTTATCTCAGTACATGCAAATCTTTCTGTGGCATAATTTTATTTTCTCTCTCCTAAAGTCATGAAAATTATATGATAGAGGTATAGTTTACTAATATTGGTTTTTACTATACTAATTCATCTATAAATAAGTATTATATCTTTTAATTTCCATGGATTATATTTATGGATCACTGTGCATAGGAAGTTGGGAGACATGAGGCAGCTTAAAAAGGCAAAACATTTTGTGAACCAATTATTTTGCTATTGTTTGCATGTTATAAACTTATGAATCAAGCATGTTTAAATTTGCTAAATTGACAAAATGAATAAAGTATATCAAAATAAATAAAATAAACTAGCTACAACCATTAGATCTCCTACAGGTGGGATATACAACTAGTAACTATTAAACGATAATAACTCTCATCATTATGACATGCTCTACTTGATGACAGCAAATTAACTTTGCTGTAGGAAGCTATTTTAGTTGGGTACTTTCAGCAAAATTAATATAAAAGTGACACCAGGAAGGTTTGATATGACCTAAGACATTCATAGCCCTGGAACCTCCTGAAACATTTGCCTTTGCTCCAACACAGGTTACCGGACAAGCTCTGTTAGTGGACCAAAGAGAGACCAAGGCCCCTCCAGACTGGGCTGACCTTTCATTATCACCCTTGACCTGGATTAAGGGCAAGTATGTTAACCACGTAGCCTACCTCTGTCAGGTGATAACATTAGCATGTGTACCCATTACATTTTCACATATGCACACAAAAAGAGTTAACAAATTTACCCTAATATAAGCATTATATGTTTTCAAATAATTAAAACAAGCACAACAGACAAAATGCCATCTTATGTTCCAACATTATTTTCTAAAATAGACTTAGTACTGTTAGTCTTCAAAAAAGAAACTATGTTTTTTTTAAATGTGACATGACTGGGAATGTTAGAGAGGGAATGAAGAGAAATAACATTTATTAGATCTATTATGTGCCAGATATATCAGTTCCTGATATATTTGAAGTGTTTAACACTGTATATGCTGTTCCACAAAAATACTGTAATGTCTCATACCTGAAAAATAGCAGAACCCCAGATGCTCGTATTTGCAAATCAATATCTTGAAATTTGGAATACATAATGCAGATACAGGAAGTCCCCTACACACGAACCTTCAAGTTGCAAACTTTCAAAGATGCGAATATGCGTTCGCATGTCCAATCACATAAGTTAGTTCACGTGTCTGCCAAACATTGTCACATGTGTGCATCCTCTAAGAGTGGTTGTGCTTTTGTGTACTTTACTGTACAGTACTGTATAGAGTACAGTAGAACAGTATCTTTATTTCAAGCCCAGGATGTCCAGAAGCAAGCGTAAAAGCAGCGGTGATGTGTCTGGTTCCGCTAAGAAGTGCCAAGTGATAACGACAGAAACAGAAGTGAAAATAATTGAGAGAGTGGAGCGAGGCAAAAAGATGGTTGACGTCGCTCATTCTTATAACATGAATCGTTCAACCATCAGCACGATTCTAAGAACATGGACGAGATCATGGAATACATGAAGTCTGATGTGCCAATGATGTCGACAATAATATCAAAGAAGTGTGGAAAAATGATGGAGATGGAGAAAGTTCTCAGGGTGTAGATGCAGGATCAGTATCAGTGTTGTGTCCCACTCATATTAATGCTGATTCAAGTGGAAGCCAAAAGACTTTATGAAGACTTGAAGAAGAAATACGGTGAAGAATCAAAGGGCGCATCTTTTAATGCCAGCCATGGCTGGTTTCATCAGTTCAATGCTACAGCCAACCTTCACAACGTAAAAGTAAGTGGCGAGGCAGCGAGTGCAGATACGGTAGCTGCCTGGGAATTTCCTGAAATGCTTTGAGAAATTATTGATGAAGGCACGTACTCACCCAAGCAGGTTTTTAATGTGGATGAGACAAGACTGTACTGGAAGAGGATGCCAGACCAAAGTTACATCAGTAAGGAGGAAAAGTCAATGGCAGGCTATAGAGCAGCAAAGGATAAGCTAACTCTGTTGTCTGGTGGCAATGCTTCCAGCGATATGAAGCTGAAGCCTCTCTTAGTTTATCATTCAGAGAACCCAAGAGCCCTTAAAAATATAGCCAAGGGCTCTCTTCCTGTTGTGTGGAAGAGTAACCCCAAAGCCTGGGTTACACAGGCCATTTTCCAGGATTGGTTTTTCCACCACTTTATCCCGGAGGTAGAGAAATATTGCTTGGAACATTCTTTTGCTGCTCGATAATGCTCCAGACCACCCCCCATTCATGAACGACTTTCATCCCAACATCAAAGTAGCGCATCTGCCACCAAGTACTGTGTCCCTCATCCAACTTATGGACCAGGGAGTTACAGCCACTTTCAAGAAATATTATTCACGTTACACTTTTAGTCAGGCAGTAAAGGTGACTGATGAATCAGGAACAATCTTGCAACAGTTTTGGAAGGACTATAACATCTACAAGGCCACAAAAAACACTGACTGCTTGGCGTGAGGTTACGGCCGCCACCATCAATGGGGTTTGGAAGAAGCTTTGCCTGCAGTTTGTTCATGATTTTCATGAATTTGAGAAGGTGGATGAGGAGTCCAAAGAGGTCTTCAGCAACTTAGTGACCCTCAGCGAGAAGCCGGAGCTAGATCTGCAAGAGGACGACTTCATCGAACTCCTTGCTGTGCAACACAAGGAGCTTACTAATGAAGACCTGATGAAACTGGAGACCCAGAGAAAGGACTAAGAGAGACAAGAGGAAGGAGAAGTAACTGAAGAACCGAAGAGATTCACGTAGCAGGAAATGGCAAGGGGATTCTCTTTATTTGAGGCGGCACTGTTAGCTTGTGAGGCACAGGACCTGAACATAGAACATTACATGAAGGTTGCAGCAGCCGTTCAGAATGCAATCCAGTGCTACCGTGTCATCCATGACGAGAAAAAAAGAGCTACTATCCGAACATCATTGGATCGTTTTTTTCAAGGGGGTAGATAGAATTGAATCCAGCAAGGAACCAGAACCTGTGCCACCAACGTCACGCATGAGTGAAACTGCAGCTTGCCCTCTGTCTCCTATTGCTAATGATCCTTCAGCTCTGCCATCTCCCACCTCCTCTCCCTCCTCCAGTCATTAACTCTTCTGGCCTGTTCACTCGATGCCAGTCCCTGTATGCCACCTGTTGTACTGTACTACTGTACTTTTCAACATAAGCCATGGGATTTTCTTGCCAGAAATGTTTGACCAGGATCTACCCAGAAATGGTCCACAAATTCAGAACGTGAGATGTTCCAAAGAAAACAGAAAACTAATCTAGACTTACCAGAGGATTCAATGTTAGTAAGAACAAAAGAGAAGGTCAGGGGATAGTTTTAGGTTGGAGGAGTCTAAAAAGACATAAGGATCAATGCTTGAACATTAATCAGATCCTTTTAAAAAAGAATAGCTGTAGAGTACATTTTTGGAAAAACTGGAAAAATATGACTATAGGCTGTATAGTACATGATATTTTGAATTAGTAGTGTATTTCTAGCTCTGGTAACAGTGACATAGCTGTGTAAAAGAATGTCTATGTTTTGGGGAGGTGGAGGCTGCAGACTAAAATGTTTAGGATAAAGTGCCATAATGTCTGCAACCTACTTTTGGGTAGTCTGGCAAAAGAGGGGTGGTTGTGTGTGTGTATGTGTGTGTGTGTGTAGAAAGATTTGAGCAGTGTGGAGAAGGCTAACAATGACAGGGTAATCAGGTATTTATTGCACTGTTTTTTCAATTTTTCTACGGGTTTAAAATGTTTCAAAATAAAAATTTTACTTTTCCTTCTTTTTTAAAATAAATTTATCTATTTATGTATTTATTTATTTTTGGCTGTGTTGGGTCTTTGTTGCTGTGTGCGGGCTTTCTCTAGTTGCGGTGGGGGGGGTTACTCTTTGTTGCAGTGCACAGGCTTCTCATTGTCGTGGCTTCTCTTGTTGCGGAGCACGGGCTCTAGGCACACAGGCTTCAGTAGTTGTGGCACATGGGCTCAGTAGTTGTGGCTTGCGGGCTCTAGAACTCAGGCTCAGTAGTTGTGGCACACAGGCTTAGTTGCTCCACGGCATGTGGGATCTTCCCAGGCCAGGGATAGAACCTGTGGAGGCTTCCCTGGTGGTGCAGTGGTTAAGACTCCGCCTGCCAATGAAGGGGACACAGGTTCGATCCCTGGCCCGGGAAGATCCCACATGCCGTGGAGCAACTAAGCCCGTGCGCCACAACTACTGAAGCCCGCGTGCCTAGAGCCCATGCTCTGCAACAAGAGAAGCCACTGCAATAAGAAGCCTGCACACTGCAATGAAGAGTAGCCCACGCTCTCCACAACTAGAGAAAGCCCATGCACAGCAATGAAGATCCAACGCAGCCAAAAAAAAATTAAAATTAAAAAAAAAAGTATAACTTTGGTGAAGAAATGTATATTTCTTCCTTGTTGGAGATAGTAGGAACATAGGAGAATATAACTGTCCTTCAATCAAGTTACCATTTTTATTACATTCCAACGTGATTTGTTTAACATTTTGATTCCTTTCTATTATCGTTGCTGTATTCTGGTATTAGTTCTCCATTTGAGATTCTCCTTCAAGTAAAGTTGCAATGCTAAAGGGTTTTGTCCTGTCCAAAATTTTCATTACAAACTATACCTCAAATGATAGCATGGGGCTTCCCTGGTGGCGCAGTGGTTGAGAATCTGCCTGCTAATGCAGGGGACACGGGTTCAAGCCCTAGTCTGGGAAGATCCCACATGCCGTGGAGCAACTAGGCCCGTGAGCCACAACTACTGAGCCTGCGCGTCTGGAGCGTGTGCTCCGCAACAAGAGAGGCCGTGATAGTGAGAGGCCCGCGCACCGCGATGAAGAGTGGCCCCCGCTTGCCACAACTAGAGAAAGCCCTCGCACAGAAACGAAGACCCAACACAGCCAAAAATAAAATAAATAAATAATAATTTTTAAAAAAATGATAGCATGTTTATCAAAGTTGCGACTCAAAAACTATGAGGAATACACATGGATTTACTGAGGGGAAAAATAAAATTGTACTTTTACCAGAGAGAGCATCTGTGAACTACTGAACAGCAAAAAAGAACCTTACTGAAAGAGGATAAGAGAAAGCAGTGTGTGGTCACTGACAAAATAGTGTAATGGTATAAAAGTTATAGAAATTAAAAGACAGAAACAAATTGAGAATGTTCTATAAAAGTATCTTGTATACAACCATAAGTTCTAGTAATATTTGTTTTACAGAGACTAGGCTAACGTTGCAAAGAAAAATTTTAAGCACCTATAATACTTTAGGATATTCTAAGAGAGGGATCAGCAAACTACAGTCTAATAGGCCAAATCTGGCCTACCACATGTTTTTGTGTAGCCCATGAGCTAAGAATGGTTTTTACAGTTGAATATTTGTGATCAATTTCATGACAGAAAACATTAACTTTGACAATAACATTGACGATGAACAATAACATTCATTATTAGACTTGTATTACAAAAAATTGTACTCATTTATTATTACATTTTAAATTTCATTACTACAAAATTTTGTGGAAATTTATTTTCTTTCTTGTTATCTAAGTACCTATATAATAACTTTGATTTTGCCTCCTGGCCTGCAAAGCCTAAAATATTTACCATATGGGCCTTTACAGGAAAAGTCTGCCAACCCTGGTCTCTTAAATTCTATGGATAAGGTCAGTGGGGATTCCTGAGGACTTGATGAAAAGCTGAGGTTGGTGGTGAACTAGGCTCATCTTTTTGCAATTTACTCAAAGTGAACAGGGCTTGCCAGTTAGTTTTACATATGTTCCCTTTACTAGGGAATCTACGTTTTTAAAGACAGTACACTTATTGAATTATTCTCAAAATACTCCCTTTTTATTTTAAAAATGCTAAATCTAGAAATTAAATTCAGATAGGCAGAACATCTGAATTTAAATGGACCCTAATGAGCATCAATTACTTGAACAAAAGAGAAAGAAAAAAAATCCCCTTTTAAAGTAGGTTTATTTGGACAAAGTGACAGAATGTACCATAAGAATACATCTAACCATAACTCAAGGATCCTGAAATCTATCTGGAAAACAACCAAGAATTAGGAGGAAGCAAAAACAATGCTGAGAAATCCAAAAATCACAAAGTCCATGTACTCAAGCTCATGCACTTGATTGATACGAGAGACCTTTAGCTTTCGGTCAGAGCTTCCATGTTCTAACTCCCTACAATTCTATTAAGCTTAGATACATGATTTTCAAAGCCACAGCAAACTAGAAGTCCCAAAGAAAAGTTGGGAGAAGTTTGCAGACAGCAACAAAAACAGAGGTTGCCAACAGATAACAAAAACATGATGAGGATAGTCTGCCAGAAACAGAATAGGCTGAAAAATGAAAAATAGATGTGAAAAGTATAGCACTGTAGAACAAATCAGTATAGCAGCACATAGTCCCAAATGCCTTATTAGGACCGGATGATGTCACTCTTATCACAATATATTTCAGCAGTGACATTAATTTTAATGATCTCAAGATAAAATGTAAACAAAATTACATTCCATATATTCCATTTAGTAAATCAGGGACCTGACAAATACATTTTCCAAAGGGTTTCAAACAAAGTGATTTTTAAAAAAGGTTTGGTGCTCATACACAGAAATAAACTCAAAGGATTAAGGACCTAAATGTAAGGTTGGATACTACTGTATAAAACTCTTAGAGGAAAATATAGGCAGAATACTCTCTGACGTAAATCACAGCAAGATCTTTTTCTACCATCTCCTAGAGTAATGAAAATAAAAACAAAAATAAACAAATGAGACCTAATTAAACTTAAAAGCTTTTGCACAACAAAAGAAACCATAAACAAAATGAAAAGACAGCCCTCAGAATGGGAGAAAATATTTGCAAACGAAGCATCTGACAAGGGAATAATCTCCAAAATATACCAACTGCACATGCAGCTCAATATCAAAAAAACCCACAAACAACCCAATCAAAACCTGGACAGAAGACCTAAACAGACATTTCTCCAAAGAGAGCATACAGATGGCCAACAAATACATGAAAAGATGGTCAACATCATTAGTTATTAGAGAAACTACAATGAGGTATCACCTCACACTGGTCAGAATGGCCATCAACAAAAATTCTACAAACGATAAATGCTGGTGGGAATGTAAATTGGTACAGCCACTATGGAGAACAGTATGGAGGTTCCTTAAGAAACTAAAAATAGAGCTACTACATGATCCAGCAATCCCACTCCTAGGCATACATCCAGAGAAAACCATAATTCGAAATGATGCATGCACCCTGATGTTCACTGCAGCACTATTTACAACAGCCAGGACATGGAAGCAACCTCAATGTCCATCAACAGAGAAATGGATAAAGAAGACGTGGAACATATATACAATGGAATATTACTCAGCCATAAAAAGAAGGAAACAGTACCACTTGCAAAGACGTGGACAGATCTAGACATTGTCATACAGAGTGAAGTAAGTCAGAAAGAGAAAAACAAATATCATGATATCACTTATATGTGGAATCTAGAAAAATGGTAGAGATGAACCTATCTGCAAAGCAGAAATAGAGTCTCAGATGTAGAGAACAAACTTATGGTTGGGGAGGCAGTGGGATGAATTGGGATGTTGGGACTGACGTATCTCCACATATATACAGCTGTCACAGACAGCTGAAGTTTACCTGTGAATTTAGTTAACTTACTGTAATAATTATATATGTTTAAAATAATACTTAACTTCGTTTTCCTAAAGGTTTAAATACATAACTGCAGAGTAAGAAACAAACTCTAACAACTCCAGGGTCAAAATAACCAGAATAATAAGGGTCAAAATACACTAAATCCCTTAAATGCTTAAAAATTAGTCTTTATTTATACATTTGACATAGGACAAAGGGGAGTTCATCTTAGGTTTACATGCAAAAAAGTATCAAGAAGTTATCAGGCAATTAGTTAAGTGAATACTGAGACCGGTATCTTCAAGTCTCGAATAAAACTGTGTGAAACGTATAATCAGTTCTGTAAAGGGCCAAATGCAGAGGCTTGGTTGCTGCATCAGTGTTGGTGCAGAGGTACAAGAGGCAGTTTGCGTTTCTTCAACACTTTCAACAGAACCCGCCGGCTCAAGGCGCCCCGCGGAAGTGAAAGCGCATCTCCAAGTCTCGCGCAACCTGCCGCCGGCTCCCGCCACCCTGACACCCCTCCTTCGGCCCACAAAGCCTAATGCAGGGAAAGGGACCAGTGCCAATAGCGCAGGAGGGTCAGAAGGCCTTCCCCCAACATCCGCTCACCTGCTTCCGGGTATGCTGTGGCCTAAGAGCGGCTCCTGCTCAGCCTCTACCCCCAAGCTCGCCATAATTACTGCTCCCACAAGGCTTGGGGCCAACTCTCGCGATACCTCCTGCTCCCTCCCATTCCAGGCGGCCTGAAGCTGTCAAAACTGGCCAGCAAGCGCGCGTGCACACCCAGAGACCAGAGTGGGCGGAGCACCCCAGGTCAGAGGCGGGGGCCCGCGGGAGGAGGGGCGGTGCCGAGAGGATGATGAGAGTTAAGGGCGGGGCCCTAAGTCCTTATCCTCCTCCAGGGTACGCGCCTCTCCGCCTCCAGGAACAAGGCGCGGAAGAGCCAGGGAGGGTTCGGGGGCGTGTCCAAACAGCCAGCCCGCCCAGGGTTCGTCCTCCTCCTCAGCTTTCCTGTCAGCTCGCCGTCGCTTCTCAGTTCCTGGAGAGGCTGCTGTAGCTGCGGTTGGGGATCAGAAAGGAGGCGAGTCCCGAGAGGCTAGAGAGCCGCGGTGTTCGGAGTCTCGGCCAGCTGGACAGCAGGCGCCCACCAAGCGGCCATTGAGTAAGTAGACGGTCTCAGCCGCGCTTCCCAAGCCTCTTGCCGCGCTTGCCTACGTGCCAGTAGGCAGGACTGAGAGCGCAAGGCTTGGCGGGAGATGCGGGGGTCCCGGGCCGAGTGAGGTGGGCAGGCGGGCTGTCCCTTCTCCCTGTGGAAGGTGGAGGTGGCTACGCGCTGTGGTTTTCTTGCTCGGCTAACTACAAAGGCACCTTACCCGTAGTGCCTTATTAGGACCTGGGATGAAGATGATCCTCAAATTCGAACCCACCGCCGCCTGCGTGGACTGAGAGCTTCCGCCGTGCAAGATGCCACTCAGCAGAGCCTGCTGCTGTAACCTGGGGGTTAGAAAAGCCACAGCACCAGTTTGACAATGACCAGATCTTTTCATCACAAGGAAAATGACATTTTTAGAAAATATGTTCTGGGTTGTTTTTGTTTGTTTTCAGTAGATCTTGGTGCTGCTCCTTTCCTGGTGCTTACATATTAACGTCTTACCCCTACAAGCAGGCTTGTAAGCTAATTGGTAGCAGTAGTCATGTGTGTCACAATTACTGTTTTATTAGCACTAGATACATTCTTATGTGATTTCATTTGATCACAACTGTCCTATGACAGGTAAAGCAGACACGTTTCTATTTTACAGAGAACTAAGGCTTAGAAAAGTTAATAACTTACCCAGAATCACTCAGTGTGAAAGTATCAGTTGAGACTCAAATTCAGTTGTTTTCGATCAATATTTAGGAGCACTTATCCTATGCCAGGCACTATACTGGTTATGTGTTGTACAGTATATGACATCACTCTGATCTTTGTCTTGTTTGTGACCTTGTGTGTATCCTGTTTGACACATTCCACTGGTGAACAGCTAAACTTGAAATGTGTTTTCTACTAGTTCAGAATTATCTTCTGAATCCAGACCTGACATTGTATACTTGGATTCAGTCTTGCAAGTTTGTTTGTAACAGCTCACAAAAGCATATCAGATTCCTGTGATTGTTTCCAAGAAGATACATGGGTAAAATTAGTATTTTTTTGTCATAATGTTGCTTTACTGTATCTTCAGCTTCTTTTTAATCTCTGGAGTCTAGCACAGAGTATGGCATATATATATATGTATATTTGGTAAAGGAACTTTTAACCAATATTGCACCAAGCAGAATGGTTACTAAATAAATATATGTTGAATGAACACTTATTGAATTACCTCATTTCATCCCTACAACAATCCTCTGAGGTGGGATTGTCTCAAGCATACAAGGAAATTGAAAGTATGGAGATTAAGTAATTTGCCTAGGGTCACACCTCCAATTAGCAACAGAGCTAGAATCCAAGAAACACAGGACTCCTGACTGTAAAGCCTGTGCTTTTCACCACCAGCCTTCCTATGAAAAGAATGTCAACATTCTTTTCCCATATCTCTTAAAATATTTCAAAACAAGTAATCAATTTTTATATAAATGAAATAATTTGCTATTATGTATTAGGCCAGCTATTATTCCCCCTTTATAGTTTAATGTGGCTTATTCAATCCACCTTCACACTGCTCGTGAAGAACCCAGGTCTTCTGACACTGCTACTTTCCATTGTTGCCTCCAAGTGATGACTTCAGATGGCAGAAGTACATGGGATGAATGCATGTACAACTGGTGAAATCTAAATAAGCTCTGTGTATTGTACCAATAAAAAAAAAAGGAACAAATCATTTCTTAGAAACATACAACATCCACAGTAAACATTAAAAAATTTTGTTTAAAAACCTAATTATTTCTTTTAAAGCCCATGGAAAAGAAGAACTAAATTTGAAAAGAGATTCAATTATTTGCTAAATGTTTCACATAAGCATATGAGACAGTCCACCTGTGGTATTTCCTTAGATGACTGCTTAGAATAGAATAGATAGATAGCTAGAATAGATACCTCTCCAAACAAATAAACAAAGTTCCTGTTTTCTTATTCTTCTCCAAATTAAGATGGAAAGGAATTAAATTTGATGAGGTAGGGTAATAGATTTTAATAGTGGATATCGGTGTATCTAAACCCTAATGTAAGTTGCTACTTAAACTTGCATTGAAAATAAGTGATTTAAAAGTGAAGTTATAAGATAAAAATTAGGTCTGCATTTTTGTGGAGTAAAGCTCTTGTACATGGTGGTATTTTTTTTATTTCATATATGCCTTTGAGATATGTATCAACTATATGAGGATAAAAGTCCAGAAACAATTAGTGTTGCACTTAAATGCTTAAGTACTTGAGTGATAGGCAATAAAAGTACTAGATGGCATAAATAGACATTGAGTGTCATTTTAGCAATAGAGCTCATTTCCAAAAAGACTTTTCATTCCTTGGCACTATACTAGAACTTCTATATTTGTTTCACTTTGTTTTTCTTTTTTGCATTGTCTATATAAAAGTATAGATGACAATTGTGTCAGTTTGGCTTGATACACACTGCAAAAGTGGGTCCTGTTTCTGCAGAAGCTCACTGGTGTCAGTTCAGCTTAATGTGGGGACTTTAAAAAGTATCTGATGTGGCTCCAGATGGGGCCCCCTCTTGGTATATTGGAGTTATCTTTACCCTGGGCTTGGATTATAATCTGTTCATGGTGGCACTGGATAGCAGTTAGCCCTGCCTAGAAGGACCTACATGTTTAGAGCATCCCAGAAAACCTGGTATTATATATCATTCTTGGGGCTGAAATGGGATTTAAGAAGATCTGTGTAAACCCCAGACTCCCAGAACGAAGATTATCATAAGCTATGTGTGTGTTTGATTTGCTTTCTGTTCATGATTGGTCAGTTGTTTACTGTCAGGTAAATGTAGCAAGGAAAATGCTGGCTCTAGATTTGGAGTGCTGACTCTTATGGCCTATATTACATGAAATTAAAGTGATTCAGCATCTTTCCTAGTATAGGGTTGAAAATTAGAAATGCCTAAACAATTTAGGCACCTAATAAATATAGAACTTTACAAAATACTTGAAGAGTTCATTTTTCTCAGGTCTTTTCCTGTTCTCTGGCAACTTTGTACTTTTGCATGTTTGTCTTAGCTTGTTTATCTATTACCACCCCAGAAGAATACTGTGTAGAAAAATGGGTTGTCTCATGAATAGTTTAGTACTTTTCTTCTTACTGTAAAACATGAGTGTTAGAATTTTGTTGTTTTTTACACTAACATGGAATATGCATATTGCTTTTGAAGCCGTGGATGTTACAAGGGAAGATATTGGCCCCCCATTCTTTTCCTACCACTGTAGAGAAAATAAGTAGTCTATAATACTTGCAAAAGATAATGAAGTCCTGTGTTGTAATGACATGCCGTTGTTCTCCTGCAGTTTAATAAATGTACATGAAAATGTATCAGTGCTATTTTTTGAACAATTCCAGAAAGACCCAAGTGAAACAGGAGGGAAGGGGGCAGGGCACAACCTTTAAAAGAATGACAGAGCCTGAGGACATGACATAAACTGATTAGAACCAAATAGGTCCAAGATGGCAGACTAGTCAACTTCCACTAGACCTTAAGCCTCAGGATACGCTCATTTTAACACATCAGCAAGCTAAATGACACACCCACAGGCACCATGACAGTTCCAAGGCCGACCATAAAGGTCAAAAAGTAGGTAGTGGCCCACTTTCTGGAAATCCCCACCCCTTCCCCAAAATAGCTGGAATACTCCTCCCACTCACTAGCCTATGGAATTACTTACCCTTATAAAAACTGACAACCCCATACCCTGGTGCCTTTCTCACCTTCTGAGATGGCCCACACTCTGTGGATTGTGTTTCTCTCTAAATAAATCCACTTTTTACCTTTCACTTTGTCTCTCCCTGAATTCTTTCTGCAATGAGACATCAAGAACCTGAGCTTCATTAAGTCCTGAGACCAGATGTGTGATCTCAGTTAAAAGACTGTGGGTTCGAGTCCCAGTCTGGGTTTTGGCTGGGTTCAAGCCCTGGCCCATGGGTTCAAGTCCCAATCTGAGTTGCACAGTTTCACAAAGAGTAAAAAATTAAAATCATCATTCATCACTCGGAATTTTTTCCTTATGCTCTAGAACCCCCCTGAATAGAGTTGCATATCTTAATATATAAAAAAAGTTGGTCTCTTATTTGAAATACAGAACACTAATTCAGAATTTTGCTATTTGGGTAAATAATAAACTGTTCCATTTCTACCACAGCTGGGTATACTCAATTGAACTCTATTGAGTTAATCTATGGGTGATATTAATCACCCATAGATTAACACTACAGGAGTCAGTGCAGATCCCACCAGTTAAAGGTTCAGTTCTCCAGATGCCATTGCTTCTGATGCCAGCCAGACTTTTGACTGACTTGGCTACAGATTTGGGGCTTCCAGTAACCCCCTTGGATCAATAATTTGCTAGAACAACTCAGAAGAACTAAGTAGGGCTTCCCTGGTGGCGCAGTGGTTGAGAGTCCGCCTGCCAATGCAGCGGACATGGGTTCGTGCCCTGGTCCGGGAGGATCCCACATGCCGCGGAGCGGCTGGGCCCCTGAGCCCAGCGCGTCCGGAGCCTGTGCTCCGCGGCGGGAGAGGCCACAGCAGTGAGGGGCCCGCGTACCGCAAAAAAAAAAAAAAAAAAATATTGATCACGCTTTGTGCCAGGCTAACGGAATGGTGGGGCAGGTACTTGGTGCAGTTGGAGCTTTACCTGAGGTCTTCACAGAATTGGAAATTTCCTATTTCCTGCTTAGACGGCTTCTAGGTGTACTCACTGAAGGAGACAAGAAAGCAGCAAAAGTGCAAAAGCTGTCTAAGAATGAAGTACTTACGGTGAACATAGGATCCCTGTCGACAGAAGGAAGAGTTAGTGCAGTCAACGCTGATTTGGGCAAAATCGTTTTGACTAATCCTGTGTGCACAGAAGCAGGAGAAAAAATTGCCCTTAGCCGAAGAGTTAAGAAACACTGGCGTTTAATTGGTTGGGGTCAAATAAGAAGAGGAGTGACAATCAAGCCAACAGTAGATGATGACTGAAAAATTAAATAAGAGATTTGGATGAAGTCGGAATTTCTCTTAACAACCTAGGGGTATATTTTCAAAGCAATAGTGAGAAATTAATTTCATAGCTCATTACCTTAGGAGTAGCTGTAAGGATATTCTCATTTTTTGGTGATGAAAATTTAACCTCGTACTAAAATAGGGTCTACAATAAATGTAAAAATTGGTGTAATGTTAGATTGAATCTCCATTTTACCAGAAATTAATCATTCCCAAATGTCTAATTTATACATCAGTGCAGGTTTGAAAGGAAACTGCTACAATCAGCCTTTGCTGTAGCACACATACCACTGAACCTGTTTGAAATAAAATTTTTCTTCTTAAAAAAAAAAAAAGTACACAGATTTCCTCAGCTTTCACAATCAGTTACAGAGCTATCATTTAAGGATTAGAGATATTAGTATACTTAAAGTTATAAAGATAAGCAGTAAAAAAATATCAACTAAAATTGGGTGGTGGGGAGAAGGGATCAAATATATCTCATTAGTTATCACCAGGAGTTAATAAATATTATATAGAACATGGAAATACAGGTTTGAGTATTAAATAGAGTTATAAGGATAATCAATAATAATGTTGCTATTATTAGTAAGTATAGCACTTAAATTTGCAAAGTGCTGTTTAAGTGCTTCAAGTATAGTAACTCATTTATTTCTCATACCAATCTGAGGTAAGTACTGTCATTATCCCTGTTTTACAGATGGATTACAGAAAGGATAAGTGACTTGCTCAAAGTCACATAGTAAAGGATTCAACCAAGGGAGTTTGCCTCTAGAGTATATGCTTTTAGCTGTTATGATATATTGCATCTTAAATGTATCATTTTCAAATGTACATACACTCAAATGTAAAACAAATATGAATGATTAAAAAAACTGAAGTCAATAAAACAAAAAAATAGAAAAATTATCATAATAACAAAAAATATAAATAGGTTAAACTCACCCATTAATAGAAAAAATGAGGTAGGCCTGTATATCCTGAAATTGAAAGAGCTTTGCAGATATTTATAAATAATCAGGGTGAGGAAGAAATGTCAAAAAATACAAATACTGTAGTTGATCTCTTCTGTGTTTAAAGAAACACACCAGGACTTCCCTGGTGGTCCAGTGGTAAAGAATCCGCCTTGCAATGCAGGGGGCGTGGGTTCGATCCCTGGTCAGGGAACTAAGATCCCACATGCCTCAGGGCAACTAAGCCCAGGTGCCACAACTACTGAGCTCGCGCGCCTCAACTAGAGCTTGCATGCTGCAAACTACAGAACCCATGTGCCCTGGAACCTGCGCGCCACAACTAGAGAAGAGAAAACCCCAAACCCGCATGCTGCAACTGGAGAGAAACCCGCACACCACAATGAAGACCCTGCACGCTTCAACAAAGATCCCGCGTGCCGCAAATAAGAGCCAACACAGCCAAAAATAAATTAAATAAATAATAAATAAATCTTTTAAAAAATAAAATCGCTAAAAAAAACCACACACACCAAAATCCCTAAAATATGTGTATGTATATAAATGGATAGAACAAGGGGTCACAAGAGTACAGCATTAACAGCAGTTACCTTTTGGAAAGAGAGGAAGCTTAGCAGAAATGAAGAGAGACTTTTTAGCTTTACTCTGTATTTTTTTTTTTTCCTGCGGTATGCGGGCCTCTCACTGTTGTGGCCTCTCCCGTTGCGGAGCACAGGCTCCGGACGCTCAGACTCAGCGGCCATGGCTCACGGGCCCAGCCGCTCTGTGGCATGTGGGATCTTCCCGGACCGGGGCACGAACCTGTGTCCCCTACATCGGCAGGCGGACTCAACCACTGCGCCACCAGGGAAGCCCATACAGTGAACATTTTTTAACTAGAAAATGAAGAAGAGAATATGTGATCACTGTCACTTGCCTTTCTTCTTGTATAAATTATCTGTTCCTGTGCTTTATTCACTAACTAGATAGTTTTTAACAAATTTCGTTGGAACATAGTACATGAATAGACTTCAGAACTTATATGATTTTAATGAGATTTGCAGTTTAAAGATTTGGCAGCTCTTTTTTGTCATGTAGGTCTTGGTTTAAATGTTACCTCTTTGGTTAAGTGAGGCTTTTTTTGACCATCAAAGGAGCCCTCTGGTCTTTATCATGCTGTCTTGTTATATTATGATAATAATGTTGTCATCATCTAGTCTTACTTACTTTTTTTCCTAAAAATAATTTGTTTTCTTTCCCTGAAGTATAAGATCCATGAGAGGAAGAACGTGCCTTGATCATCTTGTAGCACAGGACCTAAAATAATTCTTGGCATATAGTAAGCACTTAATAAATACTGTTGCATGAATGAAAAAAGTAATACTCATTCTTAAAAATTCAGAAACCTACACTTAGGCCATCCAATAATGGCTGAGCTATGGTGAACTGATTAATGATAATTCATAGGAATCTAGTAATCAGAATACCAGTTTGTTTATTTATAGTAGTAGATATGAATAGTGTAATAAACAGAGCTGGATATGCATTATGGGTTTTTTCCTAGCATTATTATGCAAAAAGCAAATTTAATCAAGAATAAAAAATGAATAACACGTGGAAATTGGGGAAAAAGAGAGGTGGGCAGTTTTAAAAAATACTAGATACTATACTCTGGCTACTGATTGTATTGCCTAACACAGGGGTCCCCAACCCCTGGGCTGCGAACCGGTACTGGTCTGAAGCCTGTTAGGAACCAGGCCGCACAGCAGGAGGTGAGCGGCGGGCCAGCGAGCAAAGCTTCATCTGCCACTCCCCATCGCTCACAGTACCACCTGAACCATTTCTCCCACTGTCCGTGTGTGGAGAAACTCTCTTCCACGAACCCGGTCGCTGGTGCCAAAAAGGTTGAGGACCGCTGGCCTGACAAGTATATTATCTAGTAAATGTTTATTCTTGGTCCTGAGAATCGTAAGAGGCAGTATGAATGATTTGGTTTTGCTGGTCCAGTCATAAAAATAATAAAGTGCCAGTCCGATTGATGGTGGATTAGATCGTACACTTATGCAAACAAAGAAGAGCATTAAGTTAAAGTTGTAGTTTGTTACAAATCAAAGAGTAAAAATATGACATAAATGGTGGTTCCCCAAAAAGCATTCAAAGTAATAGATAAGCCCTTATTAAAGCTCACTGATGGAGCTGCAAATTTCCATTTTCCATTTTTCTAAGTAGAATAAACCCTGAACCTGAATCAGGTTTTGCCTGGAAATCAAAACTACACCATTCAGTTTGAAAAGACAGAGGCAGATATTTTTTTAAAACGTTAGAAATGTTTGGGAAAGGTAGTTAAGTGGTACATAAGTAGTAGCACTGATTAATTACTACTTTTCATGCACTATAGAGTAGAAGACAGGCAGTGTAGTATAGCAGATCTTCAGCCATGTGCCTGAGGTTCAGTCTTAGGTCTGCCCCCCACTTGTTGTGTGACCTTAAGTAAATCATATCCTCTGTGTGCCTCAGTTTCCTTGTCTTGGGGTACTATATCTTCATAAGATTGTTGGGAGGTTTAAGCAAGAACGTACGTGTGTGTGTGTGTGTGTGTGTGTGTATGTGTGTGTGTGTGTAGTTTTTAAATGGTGCCTGGCAGATAAAATAGTACTACATAGGTATTAGCCACTCCTATTCAACAAATATTGAATATTTACTGTCAGTCACTGTACTGAGGATGGGAAGGTCCTGCCCTAGAGGAATTCAGAGTTTACTGTAGCTCAGGGCTCTACTTCTTCTCTACTTTCATCCGAGTTCTTTTTCCTGTATCTTGTATCTTATTTCCAAGAGAATACATTCAAAGATCTAGTTTAATCTCATTTTAAAATTTTCCCCCAGTTTTATTGAGATATAATTGATAATGTTGTATTATTTTAAAGTATACCACATAATGACCTGATATATGTATATACTGTGATGTGTTTACCACAATAAGTTTAGTTAACATCCATCACCTCACATAGTTACAGTTTTTTTTCTTGTAATGAGTACTTTTAACATCTCTAAGATAAATAAGTCGTGGGGCTATAATGTACAGCATGGTAACTATAGTTAACAATACTGTGTTGTGTATTTAAAAGTTGCCAAGAGAGTAGGTCAATGTTTAATTTTTACCTGATATTTGTAGAGGTGGTTAGAAAGTTGACCTGCCGAGTAAAATAAAATGTTTTAAAGTCATTTAAATTTTTGTTTTATAGATGTTTGTTTGCTACTAATGGGTGTGAGCAAGTTAGATATTCTATATCGGAGACTTCTCCTTACAAAACTTTTTATCAGAGGATGGGGAAGGCCAGAGGATCTCAAAAGGTAAGCATTTTTCCTGAATGCCTCTTCTAAATTTGTTGTTTTAGTAAACATTTGAAACTTCATTTCAGTTACAAAGTCCTTTACTATAAACATAAAGTGATTGGTAAATTAAGCATTAACTACTATATAAGAAAGAAATTATTTCCTTTTCTCTTTTATCTAATTATTGCTCTTAAGTTTTAACCCATATAATCATAAATTGAACTATTTTAAAAGTAATTCAGACTTAAAAATAAAGAGCTCTCAGACATAGATTTTTAACTTTGGTAATTTTTTATCCATTACAGATTTCAGGGACTAAACTTTCTTGGGTAACTTGAATTTGTAATGACTGTAAAACTGTGGTATAGTGTAGCTCATGGAAGTATTTGAACTTGTGAAAAATAATTTTAGGGATTTGTGCCTTTAATTTTGAGTCTTGAATATGTTAATTACTTTTGGAGCAATGATATTTCTCATGTTTTTTCTGAGACAAAATGTCAAGCTTGAAAAAAACCAAAGCCTAATTTTTTCTTTAATTATTAAAATTAAATTTTAACATAGTTTATGAACTGGGCTTGCTAATTTTTAATTACTTTTCATCAGTCTCAATATAATGGGAATACTGAAGTTTTTTCTTTTTTTCCCCCCTTCCCATAATAGACTCTTTGAATTCAGAAAGATTATTGGAAATCGAGAAAGATGTCAGAATCTGGTTTCAAGTGATTATCCAATATACATCGATAAGGTATTCAGATGAAAGAAACGCAATTATAGAAATTCAGGTTTTATATAACTGTGTGGCAAGAGTGGGCTGAATGTTGGAGTATAAAAACAATAAACTCTAAAACATGAGTACAATATAGATTTTTCATTTAATATTTTTTAAATGCTATTATGTACCCTAACTGAATGCTTATAGTAACTATATGCATGTTTATATGGGAGCATATATTTAATACTTAACTAAATACAAGAAAATATTTAGGGATGGATCTTTTTGAGCCTCATCTTTTATCTTTAGGCTCAAGAGAGTTAAATTATTCAACATTCAGAAGAATTACAAGTAATACAGGGAAGTACTCTACTGAGAGAATCAGCACATGAGAAGTTACTAGCAAAACAACTGTTAAATAACATCAGGGAAATGTTATGGGATATAGTTAATTGCTGAGAGAAGGGTAAAAAGAAAATGCTATAAAATTAGAGAATATGAGAAAATATATTTGAAATAATTTTGTTTTTAAGCAGCCATGTTTTCCTGTAAAACACTTCTAGGCTTATGTAATTGGATACTTGAAGCGCTGTAGGGGAGGGCCTGCAGCTGGGTAGGCTTCACATCCCTCATGGCCTTCAACCACAGTAACTCTACTTTCGTCGCTTTTATATATTGGATGTCTTTAGCAGATTTCATTTTTCAAAAGACTTTCACTGCTAAAAACAGGATCTTATAAATTGGAAATCCCTCCTCTATACCACATAGCTGTTCCTTTTGTATCTTCTGGATTTAGAACATTTCTCCCTCAAATTTTGCTAAATATTTCCATTTTCTCTGTTTTTTTCCTATTAAAAAATCATAGACTTGAACAAATTTAAAACATACCAAGTAAAGATCAAAACTCTAATTTATGCCACTTTCCACCTCCTAATTCCATTTTCCTCCCAAGGAGGAATTACTGTTAGGATTTTAGAATGCTTTCTTACAGATAACCTTCTTCTCCCCCACCTTCTCTCTCTTGCTCTCTCACTCTCAGTTTTTAAAGATTGAGATATAATTCAAATACAGAAAAATTACCCTTTTAAAATGTACAATTCAGTGTTGTTGTTTTTTATTATTACATTCCCAAGATGTGCAACTATCACTATCTAATTCCAGAATATTTTTATTGCCCCCAGAAGAAACCCTGTACCCATTAGCTGTCACCTCCCACTTCCCCAGCCTCCCACCTTCTGATAATTACTCATCTGTTGTCTCTGTGGATTCACCCATTCTGGACATTTCATATAAATGGAATCATCCAACATGTGGCCTTTTGTTTCTGGGTTATTTCATTTAGCAAAATTTTAAGGTTCATCCATGTTGTACCATGTACCACTGCTTCATTCTTTTTTATGGCTAAATAATATCCCATTGTGTATATGTACAACATTTTGTTTATCCATTATTCAGTTGATGGGCATTTGAGTTTCTACTTTTTTTTTTTTGGCTCCATTGGGTCTTAGTTGCGGCACATTGGATCTTCGTTGAGGCATGTGGGATCTTTTGTTGTGGCATGAGGGCTTCTCTCTAGTTGTGGCATGCGGGTTTTCTCTTCTCTAGTTGTGGCACGCAGGCTCCAGGGCGCGTGGGCTCTGTAGTTGTGGCTCCAGAGTGCGTGGGCTCTGTAGTTTGCGGCACCCGGGCTTCTCTCTAGTTGAGGTGTGCAAGCTCAGTAGTTGTGGGCGCGCAGGTTTAGTTGCCCTGTGGCATGTGGGATCTTAGTTCCCTGACCAGGGATCGAATCTACATCCCCTGCATTGGAAGGCAGAGTCTTTACCACTGGACCGCTAGGGAAGTCCCGAGTTGTTTCTACTTTTAACTGTTATGAATAATAATGCTATGAATATTCATGTACTAGTGTTCTTGTGGATATATTTTTTTCACTTCCCTTGGGTATATATCTAGGAGTGGAATTGCTCAGTCACATGGTAACTGTATGCTTAAACTTTTAACAAACTGTCAACTGTTTTCCAAAGTGCACCATTTTACTTTTCCACAAGCAGTGTATAATGCTTTCAATTTCTCCACATTCTTACTAATATTTCTACTTGCCCTAGCCTTCCTAGTGGGTGTGAAGTATATTTTATTGTGATTTTGATATGTCTTTCCCTAATGACTGTGATGTTGAGCATCCTTTGATGTACTTATTGGCCATTTGTATATCTTCTTTTGAGAAATATCTGTGAAACCCTTGCCCATTTTTAATTGGGTTATTCCTCTTTTTAGTGTTGAGTTGTAGCTTGCTTAATTTTAAAATCTGTCTTATATATGGCTCTGAAAGTGTTTTTTTCTTACCAAATTGCCATTTATCCCAACACTATTTGTTGAATTATTATTCCCTTTCACATTAGTTTGTGCTGCCTCCTTTGTCAAATAATTCTTCTAAAATAGATAAAAGAAAACTTTAAAACTGTAGGAGGGGGCTTCCCTGGTGGCGCAGTGGTTGAGAGTCCGCCTACTGATGAAGGGGACGCGGGTTCGTGCCCAGGTCCGCGAAGATCCCACATGCCGCAGAGCCTGCGCGTCCGGAGCCTGTGCTCCGCAACGGGAGAGGCCACAACAGTGAGAGGCCCGCGTACCGCAAAAGAAAAAAAAAAAAAAAAAAAAAAAACTGTAGGAGGCACAAAGATGACTAAAATGTAAACACTTCCTGGATTAAAAATTTCATATTATACACGTTAGGTCTCCTTACGGTTTTCAAAAAATGCAATGCAATCCTAATTAAAATATTCAGTTTAGAGCCAAGGTCCATAAAAGGATCCTAAAATTATTTTGGGAAGAACTCAAATATATATTTGGGAAGTACAGTCAGATCAGGAATACTTGAAAAGGAAGAGTGGTAAGTAAAAACGATCTCAGTCATATATCAATGGGTATTGTAAGGCACAGTATGATCAGCACAGCCTGACACTGGTTTAGAAATAAATGATATGCTAATGAGACCTGATAAATGATTGAAAATAATTTGTAAAATTATTTTCCAAAAAATAATTTTACAAAAAAATTTATGGAAAGTTACTTCATGATAAAGTAGTATTTTAAGTCATTTGCAAAGAAAGTGTGGATTATTTAATAAATGATGCTGAAACAACTGGTTAGTATTTGTGTTTTTTAAAGAGGTTGATATATTTAGCTTCTAAAAATACAGTTTTTTGTTTCTGGTTTTAATGAAAATATGTGATGCTTTACTGCTAATTTAATTTTGACTATTGGCCTGATAAAGATTTTTTTATTTAAAAAAAATAACTATTTGAGGTGGAAAAAAAAACTTAGGTGTTGAATATTAGTAAATGCCTTTGCTACATATGTAACTATCACATTTCTCCTTATTTAATGTGTTGACGTGACTCATTTCATCAATAGGTTACCTGAAAACAAGCCATTCTAACATATATAATGTCAACCCTTATTTGATTGTGGTAAATTATAATTTGTTTGTAAATTGTTTTTATATTTATATTGTTGAATTCTTGTAACAAATATTTTATTTTGTTATTGTATGTCATTGTACAAATAAGGTTTACTTATAGTTTGTTTTCCCGAGTAGACTCAAGTAGAGAACAAAAAAGGAAATGAAATGTGTGTAGGAGCCTTTAGAAAGCAGAATGGGGCAAAAGGATACTTAGTAGGCACTAAAAAAAGTTACAATTGAATAGAACTTTTAAACAGAAAACATCTATGATAGACCTAGATACCACTGTCCTTGTGTATGCATCTTGGTTTTGCTTTTTTTTAGATTGAAGAGCAGTCAGACTGTAAGATCCTAGATGGACACTTTGTTTCCCCCATGGCCCACTATGTGCCTGATATCATGCCAGTTGAATCTGTTATTGCAAGGTAAGTATTTTTATTCAGAAAGTTAAAGTAGTAGGTTGTTTACGTTCACTTATACAATTACAATAATATCAATGCCATGTTATTTCAAATTACTTATTATTAATTGCAGTAATTATTTAGCATTTTTCCATTAAATGTGGGGTGGGACGGAGTAAAAATACAGAGCTTTAGTATACATTTGAACTTAAGTTGTTATCAGCTTAATCTTCAAAATTTCAAGAAGCAAGACAGTGCTGGGAATGCTAAATGAAGCAGAGTTGTTAACGTTGGTAGTTTTGATTATGAGACTGAAAATTAATAGTTTTCATGAGCACAAAACAGATATAATCATTAAACCATCCTAAATTTTCTTGTCTATGTTCTATTCAACAATTTATTGACAATAGATAAGTAGTGATATTTTCCCTTGCCCAGGCAAAGTAAGCTCAGAATTCAGGTTTATGTTGCCTGAGAACAAAACCGCCTAAGGTCAAACCTTGAGCTGACAGAGTGCAGTGTTCTACTGTGATAATAATTCCAAAATGTCAACTGCTAAGGAAATTGAAAGGAGAAGTAAATCAGTTTGGGAAGATAAAAAAGTTCTGAAGATGGATGGTGGTAGTGATTGCATAACAATGTAAGTGTACTTAATGTCACTGAACTGTACACTTTGGTAAAAATGGTAAATTTTATGTTATATGCATTTTACTACAATGATAAAAAAAGAAGTCATATAGGAAAAAACATTAAATGAGAGGACCAAGATACTACGATAAGAAGACGAGAAATAGAGAAGACTATGTTTTTTCTGCTGTGGTTTGCTTTTACCTCCAAACATAAAAGTTTTAATAAATCAAATCCTGTTATACACTCCAAGTTGAAAAAAAGATAACATGAACTATATTATTGATATGAACAGCTTGTACTGCCAAGCATTATTCCTGCAAGGAGAAGTGGAGCTATCTAAAGAATTGTTTTTCTAGGACTTAATCATATATATTGATGTCTTTAAAAATAAGAAAATTTCAAAAAAAATAAATAAGAAAATTTCTTTATTCATATATGAAGTTGTGGTATTGAATAAGGTAAAAATGATTGCAATAAATTCTGTGCTTATATTGTAATTGAATTTTTAATACCGTAACACCAAGCAAATTTACAGTATCTTTGTTGCCAGTTGGGCAAACATTAGTTTAATCAGTCAATTACAGTTTTTTTAATACCAAAACATATGTTTATGTTTATTACATTCCCATAACCATTATAACAGAATTTTAATGCATTTTAATAAATAAATGATAATGAAAATTCATCAGTGCCTGAAAACTCAGATTTTTTTAAACTACTAAATGATCATGATATTTTAAATACACAATTCTACATTGCTAATATCTATTGAAATAGAATTTATAGATGAATAATCATGCCATAAAGCACCTGTACTTTCATCCAACAGGACATGGAAAACAGCAAGTCAATTACAGTTTGAATGTCAAAATTCTGAATGACCTTTTCTCCCAAATAATTTAATTATGAAACTTTTAAGAATTCAAAGTTTGTATTAAAAGGCTTTTAGTTTCACTGATGTGTTTTATTTTAAATAGGTTCCAATTTATTGTGCCTAAAGAATGGAACAGCAAATATAGACCCGTATGCATTCATCTTGCTGGAACAGGAGATCATGTAAGACTTTATTATAACATCTTAATCCCTAATTTGTTAAGTTACTCTCCTTAACAGATGTGGTTATTATATTTTTTAATTTAATTTAATTTTAATTTTATATTAGACTACAGTTGATTTACAATATTGTGTTAGTTTCAGGTGTACAGCAAAGTGATTCAGTTATACATGTACATATATCCATTCTTTTGTAGATTCTTTTCCCATATAGGTTATTACAGAATATTGAGTAGAGTTCCCGATGCTATACAGCAGGTCCTTGTTGTTTACCTATTTTATATATAGTAGTGTGTATGTGTTAATCCCACACTCCTAATTTATTTATTATATTCTTTAAGTACATCATCTTTTCTTTCCTCAGCATTACTGGAGACGACGAACACTAATGGCTCGTCCTATGATTAAAGAAGCCCGAATGGCTTCTTTGCTGTTAGAAAACCCTTATTATATCCTTTTGTGATACCTAGAAATCTTTTCTCTTATTTATTTATTTATAGATTTAGTCATCAAAAGGAATGATAGTAACCAGCTTTTCTAAACCAGTTAAATTTAGTCAGTTCAGAATATGCTTAAGAATTAAGCAGCAAGAATGAAAAGAAGTGAAAAATTGTTTCATGCCTTTTTAAAAGGCAATTTAAGGATTTTGCTTCTGTTGTATAATGAAGATAAACCACTCTTCTGTTTCTTTTGAGATTTATACTGGATTTTAATATTAATAAGTCAAGTGTTTGACTTATTAAGGAAACCCTCATGTTTTAAATACATTTACATTTAAGTATCAGTTGAGGTTTAGAACAGTTCTTAACTTAATTTTCAAGATTATGTCAGACTATTCCCAGAAGAAGAAATGAAACTGATGCGCAGATATAAAGAAATGTTCAGCGTTGCTGGTAATAAGAGAAATGTAAAGTTAAAAGAGCAGTTACAAAAGATTTAAAAAATAAAACACAGTAGTCATAAGGCTATTGTGAAATGGGCACTGTTATTACTGATGACTGTGAAAATCAGTTCAACCCTTTGGGAAAGCATTTTTACTATATGCATCAGAAACCTTTAAAAATCTCACATCCCTTGACATTTTGATTCTGGGAAGTTTATTCTAAGGATAAAATATTAAGAAAAGAGCAAATGATAGAAAAGAGGAAAGATATTTAATAGCTTATAACTTATAATAGTAAAACATTAGAAATAGCTTAAATGTCTAACAATAGAAAAACGGTTAAGTAAATTGTGGTTCATAGCATTGGAATGTTGTACAGTTGGTTGTGTTATGTTTATTACTTTACTACCTGTATGACCTTGAACCTGTTAGTTAACCTTTTAGTGCCTCAACTTTTCCTTGGTAAATGGGAATAATCTCTTAGGTTATTCAGAGTATTAGAATAGTTAATACTGGTAAATAATAAGGATGCAGTAAATTTTAACAGTTATTATTTAAAAAGTTTACAGTAATGAATGAAAAGTATTTATAATGCAAAAAGAGGATATAAAACTCTATGGTATGGCATAGGTATGCAAAACACCTAAAATAGAAAATCCATTATTTTCTATTTAGAAACTGTGCCTAAGGGAAAATTTTGGAAAGAAATACAAAAAATATTAATATGGTTGTCTGTAGATAAAATAGTTTTTCTTCTAACATGATTTTCTGAATTTTCTAGATTTTTTTATAAGTGAAAAAAGAAACCAATAAACTTCATTTTAAAATTAAGTTGGGGATTACACAACCCTGCTGAATTACTAAAAATATTGAATTGTACATTTTAGATGGGTGAATTGTATGGTATGTGATTATGTCTCAATGAAGCTTTTTAAAAAAAGAAAAATAATTAAGTTGAAAAACCTGAGAACTCCTAAACAGCCTATTTGGAAAATAGTTATTTCAGCATTAAATTGTCTTCAAGTTGAACTATTTTGCTTAAGTTAATGTGTTTTGAGACACAGTGTGTTTAATTATTTAAAAACTTTCTCTTTGACCCACATTCTTAAATGGCTGCAGGAAACCCAAGGACCAAATGTAAGTATGTGTTATCTTCATTTTCCAGTCTTTATACTGAATTTTCAGCCATCTTAAAATTTTTGATAGCCTAACCATTTTTTCTGAAAAACAGAATTCTGGGCCCCTTGCATTCTTGTGGTACCTGGATCTTTGCATATAATTATTCTACATGGTTGTATAATAAATAACCATTGACAAAATGAATTTTTGTACACTTTGGCAAGGTTTCATATAGGAGCTAATTATGTATGTCTTTATGTGAATTAAATTTTAAAAAATAGATTATAGGGACTTCCCTGGCAGTTCAGTGGTTAAGACTTTGCCTTCCAATGCAGGGGGTGTGGGTTCCATCCCTGGTCAAGGAGCTAAGATCCCACATGCCTCGCAGCCAAAAACAAAAGAAAACAAAACAAAACATAAAACAGAAGCAATATTGTAACAAATTCAATAAAGACTTAAAAAAATAGATTGTAACTTGGTCACTTTAGTAATAAAATCATATTTTTTATAATTATATAAGAATAGTTCTGGATTCTAAAAATATATATTTAAGTGCTTCTTATAAAGAAATGTACTTATGTAAAATCAGTTTCTAAAACAAAGTTTCAATTGAATTGGTGTGTATTTAAATTTATCAAAACATGTATTATAAAAATGTTCTAACATTATATTCATAAATTATGTATTTTGTGAAAATAAGCAACATTTAAGATTTTGGTAATACATGAACCTAGTATTATTTGAATTCTTTTACATTGCTATTTATTTTATTTTTTGTTGTTGTTGCCTTGTTTCTTTTTTTAAGATTTTAATTTTATTTGAGTATAATTGATTTACAACGTTGTGTTAGTTTCTGCTGTACAGCAAAGTGAGTCAGTTATACAAATACATCTATTCACTATTTTTTAGATTCTCTTCTCACATAGGTTATCACAGAATATTGAGTAGAGTTCGCTGTGCTATACAGTAAGTCCTTGTTGGTTATCTATCTTTTTTTCTTAATTTAAATTTATTTATTTTTTTATTTTTGGCTGTGTTGGCTCTTCGTTGCTGCACACGGGCTTTCTCTAGTTATGGCAAGCGGGGGCTGCTCTTCGTTGCAGTACACGGGCTTCTCATTGCGGTGGCTTCTCTTGTTGCGGAGCACGGGCTCTAGGCTCGCGGGCTCTAGAGTGCAGGCTCAGTAGTTGTGGCACACGGGCCTAGTTGCTCCGTGGCATGTGGGATCTTCCCAGACCAGGGCTCAAACCCGTGTCCCCTGCATTGGCAGGTGGATTCTTAACCTCTACGCCACCACGGAAGCCCTGGCAGGCTGATTCTTAACCACTGCACCACCAGGGAAGTCCCGGTTATCTATCTTATATATAATAGTATGTGTATGTTCATCCCAAGCTCCTGATTTATCCCTCCCCCGCCACATTTCCACTTTGGTAACTGTAAGTGTGTTTTTGATATCTGTAAGTCTTTCTGTTTTGTAAATAAGTTTATTTGTATCTTTTTTAAAATTAGATTCCACATATGATTGATACCATATGCTATTTGTCTTTCTCGGTATGACTTACTTCACTTAGTATGATAATCTTGAGGTCCATCCATGTTGCTCCAAATGGCATTATTTCATTTTTATGGCTGAGTAATATTCCATTGTATAGATAGATAGATAGATAGATATACCACATCTTCTTTATCCACTCCTCTGTTGATGGACATTTAGGTTGCTTCCATGTCTTAGCTATTGTAAATAGTGCTGCAGTGAACATTGGGGTGCGTGTATCCTTTCAGATTATGGTTTTCTCTGGATATGCCCAGGAGTGGGATTGCTGGATCATATGGTAGTTCTATTTTAAGTTTTTTAAGGAACCTCCATACTGTTCTCCATAGAGGTTGTACCAATTTACATTCCCACCAACAGTGTAGGTGGGTTCCCTTTTCTCCACACCCTCTCCAGCATTTATTGTTTGTAGACTTTTTGCTGATGGCCATTCTGACTGGTGCGAGGTGATACCTCACTGCAGATTTGATTTGCATTTTTCTAATTATTAGTGATGTTGAACATCTTATCATGTGCTTTTTGGCCATCTGTATGTCTTCTTTGGAGGAATGACTATTTAGATCTTTTGCCCATTTTTTGATTGGGTTGTTTGTTTGTTTTTTTGACACAGAGCTGTAAGAGCTGTTTGTGTATTCTGGAGATTAATCCCTTGTCAGTTGCTTTGTTTGCAAATATTATCTCCCATTCTGTGGGTTGTCTTTTTGTTTTGTTTATGGTTTCCTTTGCTGTGGAAAAGCTTTTGAGTTTAATTAGGTCCCATTTGTTTATTTTTGTTTTTATTTCCATTACTCTAGGAGATGATAGAAAAAGATATTGCTGTGATTTATGTCAGAGTGTTCTGCCTATGTTTTCCTCCAAGAGTTTTATAGTACCTGGTCTTACATTTAGGTCTTTAATCCATTTTGAGTTTATTTTTGTGTATGGTGTTAGAGAATGTTCTAATTTCATTCTTTTACATGTAGCTGTCCAGTTTTCCCAGCACCACTTATTGAAGAGACTGTCTTTTCTCCATTGTATATTCTTGCCTCCCTTGTCATAGATTAAATGACCATAGGTGCATGAGTTTATTTCTGGACTTTCTATCCTATTCCATTGATCTATATTTCTGTTTTTGTGCCAGTACCATACTGTTTTGATTACTGTAGCTTTGTAGTATAGCTACAGTATACTACAGGAATCAGCTGGAGTCTGCTTCCTCCAGCTCCATTTTTCTTTCTCAAGATTGCTTTAGCTATTTGGGGTCTTTTGTGTTTCCATATAAATTAAAAAAAATTTTGCTCTAGTTCTGTGAAAAATGCCTAGTATTAGGTGAATTATTTTACTCTGCTTTAAAAAAATGTGCTTTATGTTCTATTGTAATTATTTTTTTCTTAGAAGGGACAACTATAAATTTTCCTTATATCAATCATGGTAATTTAATGAAAAATTGACAGTATAGAAATATTATTTTCTCATACATATTTTAAGTTTTAAGTTATATCAAGTAAATAAGACATTCTTTTCTGGACTTCAAAATAGTTTGGTAGTTGAAACTCAAGGAAAATTATATGTTGTAGAGCAGATACAGCTTTTTTTTTTTTTAATTTATTTTTGGCTGCGTTGGGTCTTCCTTGCTGTGCGCAGGCTTTCTCTAGTTGCAGCGAGAGGGGGCTACTCTTCGTTGTGGTGTGTGGGCTTCTCATTGCGGTGGCTTCTCTTGTGGAGCACAGGCTCTAGGCACGCAGGCTTCAGTAGTTGTGGCTCACGGGCTCTAGAGCGCAGGCTCAGTAGTTGTGGCGCATGGGTTTAGTTGCTCCGCAGCATGTGGGATCTTCCTGCATCAGGGCTCGAACCCATGTCCCCTGCATTGGCAGGCAGATTCTTAACCACTGTACCACCAGAGAAGTCCCTAGATACAGCTTTTTTAAAAAATAAGTTTTGGGTGATTAATATGCAGAACAATGTTAGCAGCATTCCAATTCCATCCATTTATTCCATTGTTTTACTTAGCTATCTGGTCCTTTAAAGGAAAAACATGTATTCTGGCTGCCTGTTGTAAATTTGCATATATTATAATGTAAATACATAAAATAAATAATTTTCTCTTTTGTTTTGTGAGGCTAGAAGGTCCAGCTTAAAAAACGTGTCTGATCTTTTTGTGATGGGAGGAGCTCTTGTTTTAGAATCTGCAGCTCTCTTGCACTGGCTAGAGAGGGAGGGTTATGGACCTCTAGGAATGACCGGAATATCCATGGGAGGACACGTAAGCATTTTCATTTTAACTGATATTTAATTGTGGTTATGTTAATAAAATCTAGGGAATCAAGCAAGGTAATGGATTTATGGCACATCCTCCTCTGTGGGAGTCTCATAGTGTACGCATGCCAGAGAAAATTGCAGCCTTGAACCATTGCCCAGTCTCCTTACCTGTGGGCTGTGAGCACTGAAAGGGGTTGTACAGTGCGGGAGGTGGGGGGAAGATCTAGGGAATCTATTTATTTAAAAATTCACTTTAGGTATAGAATTAATTTTAGTTTTGGCGAAAGCAGAAACAGATTCTAAATTTTCATTCCAATTATGAAGTAACGATATTTTTTGTATGATTCATGTAGACACTGATTATACTACTTACTCCACAGCTATATCTCAGGTGTTAGATTTAATATTTTATTAAAAGTTGATTATAAACTTAACTTCAAGTGTCAACTATAAATGCCTTATTTTGCTGTTAAATTGGTGAAGACAGCTAATTTGGAAAACACTTTTCCTTTATCTCTTCTCTCCATCAACCTGTTTTACCTTTGCTTTCTAGAGTGTACTAAAACGGCCCCTAATTGGTTTCTCTGTCTAGTCTTTGCACTCCTTAACCTTATTCTTAAGGCTTTTTCTCCACACTGTTAACTAGAGTGGTCTTCCTAAATCTGATCTCTGCTCTCTCCTGCTTAAAACCTTCCACAGGTTTTGCTATTGAACTGGACACTAGCAATGCCAGGTGCTGGCACCCATCTAGTGCCCCCTCATTCCCTTTCACCTGGCCGAATAAGAGCTTGTCCTTCCGCTTCCAGATTAGAGTTTACTTCCTGTGAGAAACTCTTCCAGATTCCCAGCCTTATCCCAGACTATACTTCGTTTCTCAATAACACGTACTTAATTCATTTTACTGTGATTACTTGTCTAGCAGTCTGTTTTCTCTATAAAGCAATTGATTTCAGTGAGGGCCAGGAACATGCTCTGGTTCATTTTCTGGACATATTAGTCATACAGTACATTAAAATATATATATTGTGTAAGTCATTTGAATTATAAAATTAAGTGTAAAACCATACTCAAATTCAAAACAACTACCAAAGAGTGAAACTAATAAAATTAGCTTCAAAAACTCAAATTCAAAACAACTAAAGACAGTGAAACTGAAGAGTGGGAAAGGATTTCTCTTCCTAACTAGTAGTGTTTCCATTGTTATGACCTAGGTCGGGGTGTTATAACTGTCAGCTGGACTACTACCTATAAACTGGCTTCCCTACCTCAAATCTCACCCTCTCTAATCAATGTTATAAAATACTATTTAGCTTCATTGAATCACTTGACAATAACACTCCTTTGCTCAGGTCTCTTTATTAATTCCCCATTATCTACAGAACAAAGCGACCTCTAATCTGATCCTGATCGATCTTTCTAGCCCTACCTATCTCCCCTACCCCCCATTGGTCACATGTGCCCTACTGACCAGCGTAACTGAAGTATATTGGCTTGTTTCCCTACCAGACCCTGTGTTTCTCACCATTTTGCCTTTGATTATACTGTCTCCTTTATATGGAAGACCACACCCCATCTTTCATTTCACCTAAAAGACTCAACCATTTCATGAAGCCTTCTCTGATTCCTCTAGCCAAAAATAACATTTCCCTTCTCTAAACATATTACATCATTTTATATCAGTTATAATCTGCTTTGTAGTTCACCAAATTCTTGACATCTTTCAGTCAACCTCGAAAGCCTGAGATGTTATGGTTGAGATTTTGCTCTATCTGAGCAGGTCACTTACATAATGAGTGTGCTTAGCCTACTGCCCAGCATCTACATCCCAGCATGTTTGCTCTATATCTATCAGTAGAAAGTAGCTTTCTGTGATGGGTCTTAAGGTACTTAAAATTTCCTAATACATTTTATTGCTTTTTTAGGGGGCAGTTATATGTCATTGTTGAGTTTTATGGTTTGGGGAATTTGGAGAGTTTGCTAGACATTCTCATGAGTGTTTAAGAGACTTTGTGTTCATGTCTTATCTCATCAGCTACTATACAAAGTACTTCTTAATATTAAATATTTTTCATTTTGGTGAATGTAAACTTTAAACTGAATCTCTCTGTTATCATGTTACAGATGGCTTCCTTAGCAGTATCCAGCTGGCCTAAGCCCATGCCACTGATTCCATGTCTGTCTTGGTCCACAGCATCTGGGGTCTTCACTACGGTAATTTAATTGCAATTAATGTGTAGATAATTATATATAATTAACGGTAATTGTTTGCAGAGTTCCAAAATCACCCCCAGGCTTGGTGATTCACTGGAAGGACTCGCAGGACTCAGTATATAGCTGTACTCACAACTAAAACTTATTGCAGCAAAATGATACACTACAAAATCAATCAAGGGAAAAGGCACACAAGGCAAAGTCCAGAGGAAACCAGGCATAAACTTCCAGTGGAGTCTCTCATGTTGTATTTAATTCCCTCAGCAATGAGTTATGACAATATGTGCAAAGTGTTGTCCATCAGTGAAGCTCATTTGAGCCTAGGAGTCCAGGGTTTATATCAGGGGTCAGTTGCTTAGGCACCCTCTGCCTAGCATGTACTAAATTCCAGAAGGAAATCAGGTGTTCAGTAGAAACTACATTGTCTGTATAAGCAGTTTAGGCACAGTGACCCACTTTATCATTTTGGAAGTTTTATATCAGGGTAAAGAACTGTTTACTAGTCAAGTTACCAGACTCTAGGCAAGGGCCAACCTCACAAGTAGGCTTGTTTAAAGATAGGAAATCTCAAGTCTGCTTTGTTAATTTTTTTCTGCACAGTAATAATAATAAAAACTATTGGACAACATGCTTTATACGTGTGATTTGATCTTAATTTAGTTTGTTATTTCAGGGCGTGCTAAGTAAATCGATTAATTGGAGGGAGCTAGAAAAGCAGTATTATACACAGACAGTTTATGAAGAAGAAATTATTCACATGCTTGAATATTGTGGAGTAAGTATTTTTAACTTCTGCAGAACATTGTGGGGGAAATGTTGATCATGTTTAATGATTCAGATTTTTAAAAAGAATTGCAGTTTTGTTTTGTTTTTTTAACATATATAACTTTTTTTTTTGTGACCACTCCACGTGACTTGTGAGATTTTAGTTCCCCAGCCAGGGATTGAACCCAGCCCTCAGCAATGAGAGCACGGAGTCCTAACCACTGGACTGCCAGGGAATTCCCTGAATTGCAGATTTTTAAAAAGCAGTACTATTTTTTACTTAATAAAATCCTTCATTTAAAAATAAAATATAGAAAATCATGCAAAGCAAGTGCATAGCTTACTACATTTATTAAATGGCTAACACATTTGAATAGAACTTGACCACCCGGCTCAGAACTTAGCACCCAACCCACAAACCACTTTCATGCGTCCTAATCAGAAGACCTTTCTCCCCCTACTATTTAGTTATCATTATCCTGATTTTTATAGTGATTACTTCCTTCTGTCAAATATGCATCCCTGGACACTTCAGTTCTTTTATTTTATGGGTCTTTTAAGTGTCTTTTAATCCGTAAGTTCCCTTTCATCCTTTTCTTTTCCTTATAATTTATCTATTGAAGAACTTGGGCTATTTACCTGTAGAGTTTCTCACAGTCTAGATTTTTGTTTGCATTCTCATGGTACACTTTAGCATTTTTGCCTGCAAATTGGCAACTAGGTCTAGAGGCTTGATTAAACTCAGTTTATCATTCTTTAGTAAGAGTATAGGAAGCAGATAATGTCTGGCTGCTCATTTTGTGGTGTAAGCAGCCGTTGATGCTTAATGTCTGTGTCTATTATATTGAGTGTTGCAAAAGGCTGATACTCTAATTCTATACTCTTTTTTTCATTTATTAATTGGAATACTTTGATTTTAAAAAAGCCACTTCCCTTATCAATTATTTGGTTACCTCATAGTTCATTACATATACCTTAATTTACCAATTATCAGGGAAATGAGTTGGTTCTCTATTATTCTCCTAAGGTGACCAATTCTTTTCAGAAATGTTTTTTTCTTTTCATGAATTTTAAAATTTTGCACATTCAGTTTAAAAGTTACAGAGAACCTCAAGAAACCTCAGGGAAAAATACTCTTTCTACTATCAACGAGGACTTTTTATTTGTAATTCCATCAAAATAAAACTCACTCTTGTAGGGGACTTCTCTGGCAGTCCAGAGGTTAGGACTCTGCACGCCCACTGCAGGCGCACGGGTTTGACCCCTGGTCTGGAAGAAGATCCAGCCTGCAGTGCAGCTTGGTCGGGGAAGGGGGAGAGGGAGGAGGCGGGGGGGGGGGGGGGGGGGGGGGGGGGGCTCACTCTTGTAAAATAGGTCTATTTTGCGGAGCCTCAAAGGGCAGTTAATTACTTGCCTAAGAACTTTATTACAAAATAGCTCTCCCTGTTAGCTAGTTCCTGTGTCCCACTATACATATAATCAGAAAGATACTTATATTTGAGAGCTTATGAGAAAACCTAACATGCATTTTTTAAGGGAGGTTCATAAATTTTGGCTGTCTGAAATGACAGTGTATTCTTCTCCAGCCCTTTCTCTCTGTGACTCTTGGTGATTGTATACAAGAGTGCTTTTGTCTTAGTTAGAACTAGTTCACAGTTATGAATATTCAAGAAATATCAAGCCAGCTTCCTTTTTTTTATTTTAAAAACTGTGTTTTCCCAATCAAAAGAAATTAAATTTGTTGATGTACTGCTCTGAATAATTCTAGGATGCTTTGATCTTCCATTTCCTGATGTTACTAAACTTCCTTTCCTTCCTTTTTATATTTCTGTGATCTGGATAGCTTTAGTGATTTGTTCTGCTAACCAGGTTGTTGTGGTTTGTTTGTTTTCCCTTGCCTTCAACCCATTTTTCGTTCTTTTATTTTTTAAATAGGTTGTATGGTCATATAGTTCAAGCATCAAAAAGCATAAAAAGAAATATAGTAAAACGATTCCTACCCTTGTTCCCAGTTTGCCTAGGTCCTATCTCTGTCAACAAATAACCCACTATATTATTTAGTATTTCAAGGAATTTTTCAAACTGAAAGAAATCTCAACTTTTCTCTCTTCCCTTTTCTTATGGACAATACACAAATGTTTCCTTTTTCTTTTTCACTGCTGCATAACAGCCTATTATATGGACGGATGTACCATGATTTATTAACCAGTATCCTGTTGATGGGCATTTATGTTGCTTCTCATCCTTCACTATTAACAAACAGTTCTGCAATGAGTAACATTGTACATACATCAGTTCACAAGTGCAAATTCCTAGAAATGTTGTTGCTGAGTAGAAGGGTATAAGCAGTTGTAATCTTAGATTTTGTCTAATTCTAGTTGTGTGAATTTACACTACCAGCAGGAACATGTGTGTCTGTTTCCCCATAAGTTCACAAATTCAGTGTGTTATCAGACTTACATGGTTTTTTGGTCAACCAGACAGGGAAATTTGGTATAGTTTTTATTTAATTTACTTAAGTAGGGACTTCCCTGGCGGTGCCGTCCAGTAGTTAGGACTCCACGCTTCTACTGCAGGGGGCATGGGTTCAATCCCTGGTCATGGAACTAAGATCCTGCATCCCTCAGCAAAAAAAAATTTACTTAAGAATAAGTGAAATTGAACATGTTTATAAGTTTTTTGTTTTTAATTAATTTATTTATTTATTTTTGGCTGCATTGGGTCTTCGTTGCTGTGTGCGGGCTTTCTCTAGTTGCGGCGAGTGGGGGCTACTGTTTGCTGTGGTGCACGGGCTTCTCATTGCAGTGGCTTCTCTTTTGGGGAGCTTGGGCTCTAGGCGCACGGGCTTCAGTAGTTGTAGCACACGGGCTCAGTAGTTGTGGCTCTTGGTCTCTAGAGTACAGGCTCAGTAGTTGTGGTGGCGCACGGGCTTAGTTGCTCTGCGGCATGTGGAGTCCTCCCAGACCAGGGCTCGAACCCGTGTCCCCTGCATTGGCAGGTGGATTCTTAACCACTGCACCACCAGGGATGTCCAACCTTGATAATTTTTAATTTTTCTTAGTTCAGCCTGAGAAAGGGATTTGGGGTGGCTGGTGTATTACTGCCAGGATGCACTCATAAGAATTTTAGAAGTTCTAAGGTTAAAGCAAATCATGGATTTCAAAACTTTGGCAATAAAAAACATGACACAGGCGGGAATTCCCTGGAGGTCCAGTGGTTAGGACTCCGTGCTTCCACTGCTGGGGACCCAGGTTCAATCCCTGGTCAGGGAATTGAGATCCTGCAAGCCGCAAGGTGCAGCCAAAACAAAACAAAACACATGTCACAGGCTAAATGATAGTCTTTACTATTTAGTAAGAAACATTCAGCAATAAAGTATCATTTATCTTCATCCTCAGTTAAATTTTGACATCTCTTTTCTCTTTTTGTTTTTATTATGGTAAAATATACACAATATAAAATTTACCATTTTAACCATTTTTAAGTGTACGGTTCAGTAGTATTAAGTACATTTACATTGTTGTGCAACCATCACCACCATCCATCTCCAGAACTTTTTCATCTTCCTAAACTGAAACTCTGTACCCATGAAACAAAACTCTATTCACCCCTCTTCCCATCCCCTGGCAACTACCATTCTACTTTCTATCTGTATGAATTTGAGTACTCTAGGTACCTCATAAAAATGGAATCATACAATATTGTCCTTTTGTGTCTGGCTTATTCATTTTGCATAATGTCTTCAAAGTTCATCCATGTTGTAGCATGTGTCAGAATTTCATTCCCTTTTAAGACTGAATAATAATCTATTGTATGTATATACTACATTTTGTTTATCCACTGATGGATGTTTGTGTTTTCTCTGTTTTAACAAGGTTGTTAAATAAAATCCTATTTTATATTAAATGACATTTTCTTTTCTTTC
The DNA here is from genome assembly GCF_005190385.1 of Monodon monoceros. Lineage (NCBI taxonomy): Eukaryota > Metazoa > Chordata > Mammalia > Artiodactyla > Monodontidae > Monodon > Monodon monoceros. Next base: position 123,222,811 of record NW_021703777.1, read on the forward strand.
ATATAATCAGACAGATTCTTTCAAAATGGGACAAGAGTTCCTGAAACACTTCCCTAGCAGTGCAGACAAGCTAACTAACCTTAACCTGGTTTCTAGAACTTTAAATTTAGATATGGCGGACCAAGTTGTGTCCCAAAAAGCTGCTGAGTGCCATAAATCTAGTAAAACATCTATCAGTGCCACATCAGAAGGACTCTTGTTGCAAGATACCTCTAGGATGGGGTGCTTCAATCAAACACTTTCAACCAACAAAAGTAGTTATACGCGCTGTAATCCTCAGTCATACCACCTACTCAGTAAAGAACAAAGAAGAAACACTCTTCAGAAAGAATCTTTAATATTTATGAAAGGAGTTATGGATGAATGTACTCATGTAGCAAATTTCTCAGGTATTAATTTTTATATGAAATTGAGAATATTTGCTGATGATATGTGATAATCATGCTGATGATATGTAAAATAGGTGAAATATTTTTAAGGATGCTTTACAAGATAATTTCATATTTTCAAGAATATATTTATTGTTGGCTCCACATTGTGTTTTCTAAGATAAGTTGGTTATGTAAATGTATCATATTTAAATTTTATCCATGAAAATCTAAGACCATTTTATTAGTTCTTTAAAAACATTGGGTTTTGTATCTTCTTTAGAATATTCATCTCAATTTTGTATTAGATAATAATAATCAGAAGTTTAATAATCAGAAGTTTTAGTTCGGCAAATGTTTTACTTACTGCATTGTATGGTGTATTTTATTTTCCAATATGATTACTAGTATTTATATAAAATTCTTAGAGCTTCTTAAAAGTATATATGTTGCATCTTAAAAAAATCCTGTACCTAGTTCCAGTTGACCCAAGCCTCATCATAGTGGTTCAAGCCAAAGAAGATGCCTATATTCCACGAACAGGAGTTCGAAGTCTACAAGAAATTTGGCCTGGTTGTGAAATCCGATATCTAGAAGGGGGTCATATTAGTGCTTATCTTTTTAAACAAGGACTCTTCAGGTAAGATGATTGGTCTAACAGGTGTCTATTTATTTGTTGTTTGTTTTGGGGACTTTTTTGGCTCAACAAATATAAAGATTGGGTATTTTTGTTATACATTTTAGCCCTCTTATTTCCTTCCTGCCTCTCACAATTCTCACACTGTGATACTCTTTCCTATCTTGTCTTTTTATTTTCTTTTCCTTCTAGAGAACTAGGAAATAGCATATGATAGGCATGCTTTGTTGTGTGGTTTTACCCTCTTGAAATATTAATAGCCAGGTGTTTTAGGGTGTAGGGAGGAACATTAGCATTTGCAAAACTCGCTTTAGCTCATCATGAACTTTTCACTCCACTGTGATGTTCTTCTCTCAGAATGACCTGAGTATCTGTGGAATAATCTAGCAATGTTTTTCAGTAGCAGGTGAATATTGAACCCTAAAAGAAAAGTGAAATACTGGTTTTATTTTTAATAACCTTGTATGACTCTGGTATTTGATAAAATTTATAAAGACTTTTTGCTATTATTCTAGTTTTTTGATAAAAAAACTGTTTTATTTCTACTTCTATTCAGATTTGATTGTAAAAGGTATCATTGGAATATTTATCATTAATGGTTAAATTAGTTCACACGAAGTGCTTAGACCAGTGCCCTGTGCAGTGTTCCAAAACTGCCAGCTGGATAGTGGTATAATAGAAGAATGCGTGTGCTGTATGTTTGACATGTTTTAGTTCTTTTTAACCTAAGGAATAATTCTTTGTATGTTGTTGCTTATGTAGTTCAGTTTATAGATATCACCTTTTTGAGGTACAGTCTAATTCTCCAAGTCTCAGTAATGTCCTCAAGAATATAGTAACCCTTTCTTTTTATAGTATGATCTTTTAAAAAATACTCATGTATCAAGCATTTGAGTCCCTGTTACTTGGTGAGTGAGCAGACTACTTATCCAGTACTCAAGTGACCCTCTGGCACAGCAAAACTAAGACAAAAACAAACGAAAATTGTGAGTACTTAGTGTTGCTAGGGTTGCTCAAGAGTCTAAAGTTCTGTTATACATGTGAATGCAGGGAGCGCACATGCTTGTTTTAGTAAATCGTTGTCAAATTTCTTTTACTCTTTTATGTATCTACGTGGGAGTGTGGCTGAGAGGCATTAGGAAGAATAGAAGTCAGCAGTAAAAACTCATAAGTGCTAATCTGAAGGCTTCATTTGAGAAAGAGATAAATGTTAGCTATCAACATGTGCCAGGTACTAGAGCAATTGCTTCATATGTTATTTTTAATATCACCTTTACACAGAAACACAGGAAACAAAAAAGATTAAATAACATGCTCTGGTGGAGTAACTGCTAAGCCATTTGGCCTCTCCTACTCCCCACTAGTTACTTCAAAACCTAACAAAATTTAGGGCTTCCCTGGTGGCGCAGTGGTTGACAGTCTGCCTGCCGATACAGGGGATGTGGGTTCATGCCCCAGTCCGGGAAGATCCCACGTGCTACAGAGCGGCTGGGCCTGTGAGCCATGGCCGCTGAGCCTGCGTGTCCAGAGCCTGTGCTCCACAACGGGAGAGGCCACAACAGTGAGAGGTCCGCGTACCGCAAAAAAAAAAAAAAAAAATGACATTGGAGTAGTAGAATTTTACAAATTCAGTCTTTTCATTCCCCAGATTTTAAAATAAAACAAGCCAATCCTTTATGTGCTCCAATAATTTGGGTTAAGTTATTTAGAACTGATTGATAATACAAATGAATAAGAGACTATTCAAATGATTTAAAATGCATATGTATATCTTTACTAACGCTCCTCATACCATGTACACAAGCCCAGATTGCAACCTTAGACCTCATTTTATAGATTTTTTGAGCGAAATACACACAAACATTATACAAAGCTTTGTCTTTCCAACAAATTGGAAATCACAGTCTGTAGCAGGTGCCAGTTTTAAAGTTAATATCTTTTTAAGGATGTGGGGAAATGCTTAGTCAAACAAGTATAACACAGGATTAATATGATCTCAGTTATCATTTAAACTGGGTGAAAATACAGACATAAGCATTTTTTAAAAAAAGCTTGTAGGAAAAGATTAAATGTAGATATCTTAGAGTGATGGGATTATGACTTTTTTCCCTTTTTCTGAATTTTCTACAATGAAAATGTATTTGACAATAGGAAAAAAAAATAAGCCTTAAAAATAATATCTTATGAACCTGGGCCAGATCAGTTTGACTCTTCCTTTCCAGTTAAAATACTACAATACCTAGTGGAGTTAATGTAGGAAACTAAGGCTTTTTTATTTTTATTTTTTTTTGCGGTACGCGGGCCTCTCACTGTTATGGCCTCTTCCTTGTGGAGCACAGGCTCTGGACGCGCAGGCTCAGCGGCCATGGCTCACGGGCCCAGCCGCTCCGCGGCATGTGGGATCCTCCCGGACCGGGGCACGAACCCGTGTTCCCTGCATCGGCAGGCGGACTCTCAACCATTGCGCCACCAGGGAAGCCCCGGAAACTAAGGCTTTTAAGTTCAGTTGCTATATCATAACCTATGCAGTAGATTGAATATTACATTTGAAAAGTTCTATAGCCAGTTAATTTTCAACAAGTAACAGAATAAAAAGAAACCAGTTCCTTTTCATTTTATCATTTCATATTTTATACATAAATGTATACATATATAAATTTAAAGGCACAAAAAAGTGCTTCATGGGAAAAGATGGCATTTATGAACCATCGGTTGGAAGTACATTTGAAGTTTTCCAGTGCTGGTGAAGTTACATGGATCCAAACACTCAGCCTCACGTACCTGCCTCTTCCACAGCTATTGATATTTGGAGAGGAGGTCAGCTTGCAAGACACAGGTTATTTGGAAATAACTTATAGTAAAGACACTGTCTGTCCCCCTTTTTTTGCTAATCACTTGTAGTTTTTCTTTCATATTTAATTTTAGGCGCGCCATCTATGATGCATTTGAACGCTTCCTCCGTAAATACGCTAACTAATGGGATCACGTATGTAACCAGTGCAGCCATCATGTTTCTTATGGAAGGAGTTTGATCCTTTGATGATGTGAAGAACAAGCAGACAGCACTATATATCTAATTGCTGTCAATTTAGTCTGGAATTCAGTGTTACAGATCAGTCAACTATAATCTTTAAATACATTTGAATAATTGTAAACCAATATTTGGATGAAATAATGCTGAACTATTTTGTACTATTTGTGGGAATCCCATAAAATCAATATCTAGTCTGTTGTTACTATTTATGTAAACTTTACATTTTAAATTATGAATAATTTATTAATTTAAAATAAATTTATTCATAGAAACCCTATTGGTTTTTAAAGAACTGCTAAGTCAAACTTAGTTTGTAATATGTCACCCTATATTGTATATATGACCTTACATGACATTTCTATTATTGATTTGATTCGAGAAACATGTTTTTTCTTTTATGGATCCACAGTGAATTTATAATCTTATTTTCAACTTTAATTTTCTGCCATGGATACTTATCATGTGTAAAATCAGTTTTAACTTTGAATACTAAAAAATCCTTTTTGCTCTCTACTTAAGTACTTTTAATAATTAAATTGAATGTGAGAATGCAGATAAGATGCATAAGACTTGGCTAAACTTTAAAACTTTGCCAAATATTAGGTTAGAAAAAAATGCCAAACATTTTTCCCCTACTTGAAAAGATTCAATTCATGAACACTGAAATAATGAAAGACCTATTGCGTTAATAACTGTTTGTTAACATTTTCTTGTATACATACTCTGAATTTGCTAAACATCTAACTTTAGGCCAAGTACTTAACAGCTTTGGTTTTTTAATTTCAGAAATTAATGGCCACATATGAAATTGATCTGTCCGTATAAACTTTATTTTACGGAAAAGATATAATAACTAGTACTTTTTAAAAATATTATATGGCTACACTTGGTGCTTTCTTTTTATTTTATTTTACTTTTAAACTTTTTTGGCTGCACCACACGGCCTGTGGGATCTTAGTTCCCCAACCAGGGATTGAACCCGGGCCCTCAGCGAGAGTGCAGAGTCCTAACCACTGGACCGCCAGGGAATTCCTGGTGCTTTCTTTTTATGTTAAACTTCTCAAGCCAAAAACGAAAATGTTTTTAAAAGTAGAAAATATTTGGGGTTTAGAAAAAATATATTTGAGTTTTATTTTTTTGAAATATGTGTTGTCTGTGGGTTATTTTAAAATATGTATTCCTAGTCTAGTAAGGATATTTGAATTATAAGATGCCTTTGTAGCTTTTTAAAGGAGATTTTATTTGGCCCTCTAATGCCTCCATCACCTTAATTTTTAAAAACTATTTTTAAATGATTAATGTGAAGTCACTGATGGCATACAGTGTTGTAAATTCTGTAAAAGTACTTTGACATAACAAACAAACATAGTTACAGCCATTTGAGCTATAGCAATTTTACATGTTCAGATTTGAACCTTTACATTTCACTAAAAGTGTGAAATCTACTAAAGTTCTCCAACAAAATACCCTTTAAAGATAAAGTAAACCTTGTTGTTAACTGAATTACAAGTATTTTCTTATGTATTTAGTGAGGTGATTGCTTTCTGAGCAATGGCTTTAGTGAAACCAGTACTTTATTTTTCACATAAATATTTCCTACTAAGCAATAATGTACTATGGTATGTAACTTTCTATTGGTAAAAGAATGAAATTTCATTTCAGTTTAATTAATTCTTAGGCATAACTAATTTCTCCCAAATAAATGTGAAAGAGGTGTTTTTAACATTTCTTCTCTTATCCAGATGTTCTAAGAATATATGCACACAACTACCTAAAGAAGTGCTGTCTGCCATTTTGAAGATTGGGTACATAAATTGCTAGAAATTCATTTAGCCCAGAGTTGCAAACTGGCAATCAGTACAGGACAGCTTGTCCCACAGTTGTTTTATTCAGTGTGCATAATACCTCCAGCAAAATTTTTGAATTCGAGAAGTCTTTAGACTGGGTATGCATTCCCCAGTTTGCCATAATCCACCAGACTCCAAGCTCTTGTATTAGACTACTTCACTACTTTGTGTTTCCCACTTAGCCCTGAAGACATCTGAGCCTGACACCCCGACTTAGATCTGTGGTTAAAAAACGTTTCTGAATTTCATGATTTGATAATGTTGTAAGTACTATTAAATCATTTTAGCATATGCATTTTAGATTGTTTCTTATGAATGTAAATTTTAAGGTGGTGCTTTCTTTTATAAAGATTATTGAATTATTGACTCTGTAACTGAAATTTTAAAAATAATTTCCAAATATTTTTTACTTCACAATAAAAGTCTTAAAAATTAATTACTTGTTATGTTCAAGATGTATTATTCTAAACGCAGAAAACCCATGTCACATTTGATTAATATAGCCAAACTTGAACTAAGTGTATGTTCCTTCTTAGTAATATTATGACCCAAACAACGTAAGGCAAATATAAGCAAAGGAGTCTCTAGCAAAACAGTATTCAGTATCTACAACAAGAGCCAAATTTCCCCCCAAAATGTGTGATGTCAGGGAAACCAGCATTCTGACAGACCAATCTAAATGTTGTGTAACTCACTATTAGATATTATTACATTTACACTAGTAAATGTACTGCAAACAATTAAAATCTAGAGATAAGAACTATAGGACTGGGAATAGGTGTCCTGAGTAGAGGCTGCTGTAGAAACTCGGTTTAGAAATAAAAGAAAAGTTATGGCAGATTAGACAAAGGGAAAAGAGGTACATTTTGACCATTTTGCAGGAGCAGAGTAACCTAATTCTAGGAATACTGTTATAGGCAGAATCCTAAGAAACCAATGACTGTGTGAAGGACTTTGAAAACAGTTTTAACTAGAAAATGTTGGACCAAAAATCCAAGGATTTTCCTCAGGACTAAAAGAGCTAATAGGCAGATTCACCAGATTGTGTTAATTAAGAAAAACTGTATAAACAACTGTAAAAAGTTTAATCTGTGTATAAACTAGCTGGGATAAAAGTTTTCCTATATACAGTACCTGAATAAAGTACCTACCTAAAGTACGTACCACTTTACTGCTCTAAGTGTGGTCAGTAGATTTGCAGCATCCTCTGGGAGTTTGTTAGAAACTTAGAATCTCAGGTGCCATCCCAAACTTCCTGAGTCAGAATCTGCATTTGAATAAGATCTCCAGATGGTCCAAATACACATTACGTTTTGAAAAACACCCTTCTAAGGTCAGTGGTTCTCAAATTTTAGCCTGCATAGGAATCACCTGGAGACTTGTTAAAAAGATTTCTGGGCCCCAGTGCCCAGAGTTTCTGATTCAGTGAGTCTGGGGCAGGGCTGGGGAATTTGTAATTCTAACAAGTTTCCTAGGACACTGATGCTGTTATCTAAGGGGTTACACTTGAAGAACCTAAGAGCCATGGCTCTAATTGGATCTCAGGCCTTGGCTGCACATTAGAATCACCTGGTGGGGAGTTCCCTGGTGGTCCAGTGGGTAAGACTCTGAGCTCCCAATGCAGAGGGCCCGGGTTGGATCCCTGGTTAGGGAGCTAGATCCCACATGCATGCCACAACTAAGTCCACATGCTGCAACTAAAAACATGCCGCAAACGAAGATATCACATGCTGCGACTAAGACCTGGCACAACCAAAATAATAAAAATAAATAAAAATAAATCATGTGGGGGAGTTTTAAAAACATAGGTAAGAATGCTCAGACCTCACCCCAAAGATTCAGATTTAGTTGCCTTGAGGTACCCAAGCTCCCCGGGCAATTCTAATGTGCAGCCAGGTTTAAGAACCATGTGCTTCAGCAAAGGAAAACATAAACAAGACGAAAAGTCAACCCTCAGAATGGGAGAAAATATTTGCAAACGAAGCAACTGACGAAGGATTAATCTCCAAAATATACAAGCAGTTCATGCAGCTCAATATCAAAAAAAACAAACAACCCAGGCTTCCCTGGTGGCGCAGTGGTTGAGAGTCCGCCTGCCGATGCAGGGGACACGGGTTCGTGCCCTGGTACGGGAAGATCCCACATGCCGCGGAGAGGCTGGGCCCATGAGCCATGGCCGCTGAGCCTGCGCGTCCGGAGCCTGTTGCTCCACAACGGGAGAGGCCACAGCAGTGAGAGGCCCGTGTACCACAAAAAAAACCAAAAAAACAAACAAAACAAACAAACAACCCAATCCAAAAATGGGCAGAAGACCTAAATAGACATTTCTCCAAGGAAGATATACAGATTGCCAACAAACACATGAAAAGATGCTCAACATCACTAATCATTAGAGAAATGCAAATCAAAACTACAATGAGATATCACCTCACACCAGTCAGAATGGCCATCATCAAAAAATCTACAAACAATAAATGCTGGAGAGGGTGTGGAGAAAAGGGAACCCTCTTGCACTGTTAAAATTGATATAGCCACTATGGAAAACAGTAGGGAGTTTCTTAAAAATCTAAAAATAGAACTACCATACGACCCAGCAAATCCACTACTGGGCATATACCCTGAGAAAACCATAATTCAAAAAGAGTCATGTACCACAATGTTCATTGCAGCTCTATTTACAATAGCCAGGACATGGAAGCAACCTAAGTGTCCATAGAGAGATGAATGGATAAAGAAGATGTGGCACATATATACAATGGAATATTACACAGCCATAAAAAGAAATGAAATTGAGCTATTTGTAGTGAGGTGGATGGACTTGGAGTCTGTCATACAGAATGAAGTATGTCAGAAAGAGAAAAACAAATACCGTATGGTAACACATATATATGGAATCTTAAAAAAAAAAAAAGGTTCTGAAGAACCTAGCGGCAGGACAGGAATAAAGATGCAGATGTAGAGAATGGACTTGAGGACACGGGGAGGGGGAAGGGTAAGCTGGGACGAAGTGAGAGAGTGACATGGACAGATATACACTACCAAATGTAAAATAGATAGCTAGTGGGAAGCAGCCACATAACACAGGGAGATCAGCTCGGTGCTTTATGACCACCTAGAGGGGTGGGATAGGGAGGATGGGAGGGAGACGCAAGAGGGAGGAGATATGGGGATATATGTTTATGTATGGCTGATTCACTTTGTTATAAAGCAGAAACTAACACACCATTGTAAAGCAATTATACTCCAATAAAGATGTTAAAAAAGAACGATGTGCTTTCAAGGACTCAAGGGAAGAGGAATAGCTGCTGAAGGAAAGGATATAAAGTCATTAAATCAACATAGATTTTGGAAAAGAATTCCCAATTTCTGGGTGTTATCAGCACCCAAGAGATATTAAAGTAGCCAAGAGGGCCTGTGTCCCTTTTGCTTCTATATTGTTAAGGGTAGATGTGTATTAGAACAGAATGAGCTGAGGGTGCATTTATGCACTTACGTGCAGCAAAGCTTCTGTAAACCTTAAACATAAAGCAGAGACAAGTATGAGCAAGGAAGAAATGCTACCCCTTTTGCTTTATTTTCTTCAACCATAAAGATTACATCTTCCCTTCTTTTTTAAAAAAAATTTATTGTTTATTCATTTAATTTATTTTTGACTGCGTCGGGTCTTCGTTGCTGCCTGTGGACTCTCTAGTTGAGGCGTGTGGGCTTAGCTGCCCTGAAGCATGTGGAATCCTAGTTCCCTGACCAGGGATCGAACCCACGTCCCCTGCATTGGAAGGCGGATTCTTTACCACTGGACCACCAGGGAAGCTCCACATATTCCCTTCTTAACCACATGAAATTGCTTTTTAAAATGCAAATATGGGTTACCCTGGTGGCGCAGTGGTTGGGACTCCGCCTGCCGATGCAGCGTGCGAGAGTTTGTGCCCGGCCCGGGAGGGTCCCACGTGCCGCGGAGCGGCTGGGCCCGTGGGCCGTGGCCGCTGGGCCTGTGCGTCCGGAGCCTGTGCTCCGCGGTGGGAGAGGCTGCGGCGGATGCCCGCGTACCACCAAAAAAAAAAAAAAGTAGATATATTGGCTCTTTGAAAAGTTAAAGCATTTCTTTAGAAAATTTTTGCTTTCACTTCTAGAGCAGTTACTCCTCAAGATTTTTCCATCCATATCAGTCACCAAAATAGATGCCTTTGCTATTGTATGTTTTAGAGACACTTGTCAGGAACTCATAGACCTTTGATCCACTTCCCTTGCCCTGTAGATAACAACTGACTTTAACTCCTTACACTCAGGCAAAAGGCAATCACTGATCCTGGTCTGCGTTTTTACTCAAGCTCAACTGTAATCCTATACCAACAGCATCACCTGCTAAGCATTCAGTCCTGAACTAATTCCCCAACCTGCAACTCCTCTACAAAACACCAATTGGCTAGTTGATACACAACGATAACATGGAACTGAATATATTTTCTACTTGGAAATATAAATATGTTTGTACATTTATTATTTCATAGTCTTCCTTCTAGATGTCATTTTATATGTCTTAGGCCGTAAAGTGAGAGAAAATAAATTGGTAATCTGAGAGATGCATTGGGAAGACCTTTTGAGTAATAAAATCTACTTGAGAGGAGATAGGTTTGCTGTCACTTGCAGAACTGTACCGACAGGACTATCTGGGGTTTGCTCTTATTTCTTCTTTAGGGTCATATCTTTAATTCACTCTTTGGTATCTCCAAAATGGATGAAGATTCTATGCAGCTGGTCCGGTAATGTGCTCTGTGTCCTGATACCTGCCAGGTCTTCAGGGTTTTTTTATATCAGAAAGTAATCATGACACTTTTGGGAACAAATTCCTCCAGAGAATAGAGCTAAGCCTCTTGCAGCAGTTAGCCAACTTGTGAATTCAAAGGCAAAGTTCTTGGAAGAAACTAAAAGTGCAACTCCAGTGAACACACAAGTGATAAGAAATTGAAACAGTCTTATTGCTGATATGGAGAAAGTCTTGGTGGTCTGGATAGAAGACCAAACCAACTACAATATTCCCTTAAGCCAAAGCCTAATTCAGAGCAAGCCCCTGACTCTTCAATTCTATGAGACTGAGAGAGGTGAGGAAGCTGCAAAAGAAAAGGTTGAAACTAGCAGAAATTGGTTCGTAAGATTTAAGGAAAGAAGCTACCTTCAAAACATAAAAGTGCAAAGGGAAGCAGTGAGTGCTCATGCAGAAACTGCAGCAATTTATCCAGATGACCTAGCTAAGATAAGTAATGCAGGTGGCTTCATTAAACAGCAGATTTTCAATGTAAATGAAACATTCTTCCATTGGAATAAGATGCCATCTAGGACTTTTATAGCTAGAGAGAAGAAGTCAATGCCTGCCTGCAAAGCTTCAAAGGACAGGCTGGCTCTCTTGTTAGGGGCTAACGCAGCTGGTGACTTTAAGTTGAAGCCAATGCTCATTTACCATTCCAAAAAGTCCTAGGGCCCTTAAGAATAATGCTAAATCTACTCTGCCTGTGTGTTATAAATGGAAAAACAAAGCCTGGGTGACAGCACATCTCTTTATAACATGGCTTACTGAATATTTTAAACCCACTGTTGAGACCTACTGCTCAGAAAAAAAGATTCTCTTCAAAATATTATTCTCACCAACAATGCACCTGGTCACCCAAGAGATCTGATGAGGATGTACAATGAGATTGTTGTTTTCATGCATGCTAATACAACATCCATTCTGAAGTCCGAGAATCAAGGAGTCATTTCAACTTTCAGTCTCAGTATTTAAGAAATAGCTTTTGTAAGGCTATAGCTGCCATAGATAGTGATTTATCTGATGGATCTAGGCGAAGTCAATTGAAAACCTTCTGGAAAGGATTCGCCATTCTAGATGCCATTAAGATAATTTGTGATTGATGGAAAGAGGTCAAAATATCAACATTAACAGGAATTTGGAAGAAGTTGATTCCAACCCTCATGGATGTCTTTTAAGTGTTCAAGACTTCAGTGGAGGAAGGAACTGCAGGTATGGTAGAATAGAAAGAGAACTGGAATTAGAAGTGGAGCCTGAAGATATGACTGAATTGCTTCAATCTCATGATAAAACCTGAATGGATACGGAGTTACTTTTTTTTTTTTTCCAGCCGCACCACGAGGCATGCGGGCATCTTCACCGACATGGGATTGAACCCGTGCCCCCTGCATTGAGAGTGCAGAGTCATAACCACTGGACCACCAGGGAAGTCCAGGAATTGCTTCTTATGGCTAAGCAAAGAAAGTGGTTTCATGAGATGGAATCTACTCCTAGTGAAGACACCATGAAGATTGTTGAAATAACAATGAAGGATTTAGAATATTACACAAATTTAGTTGGTAAGGCAGCGGTAGGGTTTAACAAGAGGATTGATTCCAATTTTGAAAGAAGTTCTACTGGGGTAAAATGCTATCAAACAGCATTGCATGCTATAGAGAAATTGTTTGTGAAGGGAAGCAGTCAGTTAATGCGGCAACTTCATGGTTGTCTTATTTTAAGAAATGGCCACGCCCACCCCAGCCTTTAGCATCCACCACCCTGATCAGTCAACAACCATCAACATTAAGGCAAGACCTCCAACAGCAGAAAGATTACGACTCACTGAAGGTTCAGATGATGGTTAGCATTTTTTAGCAATAAAATATTTTTTACTTTATGTACTCTTTTAAAAGACATAATGCGGGCTTCCCTGGTGGCTCAGTGGTTGGGAGTCCACCTGCCGATGCAGGGGACACAGGTTCGTGCCCCAGCCCAGGAGGATCCCACATGCCACAGAGCGGCTGAGCCCGTGAGTCATGGCCGCTGAGCCTGCGCGTCCGGAGCCTGTGCTCCGCAACGGGAGAGGCCACAGCAGTGAGAGGCCCGGGTACCGCAAAAAAAAAAAAAAAAAGTACATGAAAAGATCAGTAGGGAAATGCAAATCAAAACTACAGTGAGATTGTACTTTACAGCCCTTAGGATGGCTATTAACCAAAAATGGAAAGTAACAACTGTTGGCAAGGACATTGAGAAATTGGAACATTTGTGCATTGATGGTATAAATGTAAAATGGTGCAGCCACTGTGAAAAGCAGTATGGTAGTTCCTCAAAAAGTAAACATAGAATTACCATACAATCTGGCCAGTCTGAGACAGGAAGGGGGCAGGGCACAACCTTTAAAAGAATGACATAGCCTAAGGATATGACATAAACTGATTAGCACCAACTAGGTCCAAGATGGAGGATGAGTGGACTTCCACTAGACCTTCAGCCTCAGTATACACTCTTTGTAACACATCAGCAAGCTAAATGACACAACCACAGGTGCCATGACAGTTCCAAGGCCGACCATAAAGGTCAAAAGTGGGTGGTGGCCCAATTCCTGGAAATCCCCACCCCTTCCCCAAAATAGCCAGAATATTCCTCCCACTCATTAGCCTATGAAATTACCCACTCCTTTAAAAACTGACAACCTCATACACTGATGCCTCTCCCACCTTCTGAGATGGCCCACACTCTGTCAATGGAGTGTGTTTCTCCCTGAATAAGACTTCTTTCTCTTTACTATGGCTTGCTCTTGAATTCTTTCTAGTGGTAAGCCAAGAACCCACACTCAGAGGCTGTCCCAGGGATGTGACTTGGGACGTGACCATCCTCTCGTGCCCCACTCTCTTTCCTGCAACAATTCCACTTTTAAATATCTATTCAAAATAATTGAAAGCATGAACTCAAACTGATACTTATACATCAATGTTCATAGCAGCATTACTCATGATAGGTAAAAGATGGAAACAACCCAAATGTCCATCGACAGATGGATAAACAAAATGTTGTATTTTTCGGCCCTAAAAAGGAATGAAATGTTGACATATGCTACAACACGGATGCACCTTGGAAAAAATTAAGCTAAGTGAAATAAGCCAGACACAAAAGGACAAATAATGTAATATGCCATTTACAGGAGCTACCTAGAGCAGTCAGATTCAGAGACAGAAAGTAGAATGTTGGTTACCAGGGGCTGGGAGGAGGGGGGAATGGGATACTATTGATTGATGAGTATAGAATTTCAGTTTGAGAAGATTAAAAATTTCTAGAAATGGATGGTGATGATGGTGGCACATTGTGAATATATTAATGCCCCTAAACAATACATTTAAAAATAGTTAAAGGGTAATTTCCCTGGTGGTCCAGAGGTTAGGACTCTATGCTTTCACTGCTGAGGGTCCTGCACAGCGAGGCCAAAAATATATATAAATAAAAATAGTTAAAATGGTAAATTTCATCACAATTTTTAAAACAAGAGTGAATGGGGGAAGGGAGGGAGATGCAAGAAGGAAAAGATATATGTATATGTATAACTGATTCACTTTGTTATAAAGCAGAAACTAAAACACCATCGTAAAGCAATTATACTCCAATAAAGATGTTAAAAAAAAAAAGAGTGAATGGGGGAGGGGCTAGGATGTGAAGATAGCAACTATAAGCTTCTCTTTGGAAAGGTATGCTAGAAAGACTAGCAGTGACTGGAGGGGGAAATGGTTTCAAATTAGATTTTGTTTGTTTGACAGTGAACACTAAAGTTTGTCTATATGTTGATGAAAATGATCCAGGAGAGAAGAGACTGTTGTTGATTCAAGAAAGGGGTAATGAGCAAACCAATTCCTTGAATAAGAAAGAATTTCAAATCATATTGTAAAACCAAAAGTTTCCATAATTGACTGTCTTTAATTTGTCTGATTGATAACTGCATGTTGTTCGAACACTATTAAACAAGAAAACAGGAATATTTTGATTATTTTGTTGTTGAATTATCCATCTTGGAATTATATTTTTAAAATTAGGCATTAAATGTTCTAGGCAGTTTATCTTCTTAAGACATAGATGTCAACATAACACATAGCCTTCTATGAAGTACATATTTTTCCAAGTGTCCAGTTATAGTACAGTAATGTCATATGTTATAGTAAATCCTTATACTATCACCCAGGTTTTAAAATTAACTTGGACAAAGTTCTCAAATTAACTACATTATCTAATCATATATACTTAAAGAGATACTCTAAAATATAGTGAGTATGATTTCACTTCCTATTTATTTCTCAAAATGACTAAGGACTTTTATCTGATCTTCCCATATTTCTTACTTAGATTTAACTGACAAACGGTTGAAATCTTAAAACTTTATATCTAAATTGTTTGAAACAAAAGGAAATTTTTAAAAATGAGTTTTCACACTATTATTCAACAAAAATAGCTAAGAAAAATTTCCCTCAAGATTTCCTAAGAATTTTGAGAAAAGATTGAACCTGAAAATTTCAAGTGAGGAGGTAGAGATTATATCAGAAGTAAATAACCAAGAAACAGGAGATAATGGAAAATGTCTGGAGACCTATATATTTACTCCTATGAATATCATTCATTCTCATTAAACTCCAGGTACTACAAGGCAAATAATAGATTGACATTAATTACATTATAAAAACAATTTTGTAATGGTTTTGTGAGTCACCAAAAGAAGTATTTTTATTTACTATTTTTAAATGGACAAAATTTTTACGATTTTGATTGACTTATAAACAGTACCCATTTGTCAATTTCTTTTTTTTGTTTTCTTTTTAGTAGTTCATTCCTTTTTATTGCTAAATAGTATTACATTGTACAGATATACCATAGTTTGTTTATCCATTTACCTATTGATGGACATTTGGACTGTTTCCAGTTTTTGACTATTACTAATAAAGCTGTTGTGAACATTTGTATACAAGTCTTTGCATGGACACAAGTTTTCATTTCTTTTGAGTAAACACCTAGGTATAGAATGGCTGGGTCATATGGGAAGTGCTTGTTAAGAAACTGCCAAACTGCTTTCCAAAGAGGCTGCACCATTTTACATTCCCACCATTTGCCCTACATTCTGACAATACTTGGTTTGGTCTGTCTTTTGGATTTTAGCCAATTTAGTGGGTGTGGCTTTAATTTGCATTTCCCTGATGAGTAATGATGTTGAGCATCTTTTCATGTGCTTATTGATCATTTGCGTACCTTCTTTGGAGAAACAGCTTATCAAATCTTTAATCCTTTTTTTTTTTTCACACACACACTGTATTTTATTTTTACAAGAGATAAATAAACTGACACCAAGCATTGTAAATAGATGACGTTTGTCAATTTCTAAATGATCCAACTGCTACAGAAGAACCATAGCATGGGGACTTCCCTGGTGGTCCAGTGGGTAAGACTCCACGATCCCAATGCAGGGGGCTCAGTTTCGATCCCTGGTCGGGGAACTAGATCCCACATGCATGCCACAACTAAGAAGTCCGCATGCTGCAACGAAGATACGGAGTGCTGCAACTAAGACCAGGTGCAGCCAAAAAAAAAAAAAAAAAAGAAAAAAAAGCATGATCTACATACTCCCTTGATCACAGATGTTATATTAGGTCAACAATAATAAAGTTGAGCAATGGCACTAATAGAACAAATTATTCTTACTGGGAATGTGTTTTGGTACTTCCATCTGGATACATATGAATTCACCTCACAAAAAATGAGGGAGGAACTCAGATTCAAAACCACTTAGTAGGGTCTAGAAATCTTTAGTTTTTTATTAGTAGTTTTATCTTTACACTGATATGTAAAGATATCCAAGAGTTATTGAAATAATATACAGTATGCAAAGAAAAAGGATATATAAACATGCATAGAAAAAATTGGAAGGATATAATATACAAGGAACTATGACTATTTCTGGGGAGTGAGTAGAACGGAAAACTTAAGCTTTTCAATTAATGACATTGTTGTTTAAAAATTTTACCATTGCACGTATGATTTCAAACATAAAAAACAGACACAGTCATTTTTAAAATTTTCTTTGAGATTAGTGGCTTATGATAAATTTCTAGCAGTGGAATAATTAGGCTGAAATACCTAAGAATTTCTATGGTGCAAACCTTGTGCCAAATTGGAAAAGATGCTTCAAATGTTGCAGATACAGCACCTCTTAAAGTGTTTATTATTTCAGCACACGGTCTGGAATTCTGATAAACATTCTTCCTATAAAAAAGTGGCAGAGCCCTTTTTCACAATATAGCTGACCTGCCCTGTTTTCAGCCACCTACCTTCTTATAGCAGGTGAAACTCAGATGTATTAGAAAATGCATTAAATAGAGAAATAAACTGATGTACCCATTTTAAAAAGCTTCCTTAAAGCCATGGCAAGCCAATCTATAATTTAAGATTAAAAAAAAAAGCAAGTTGCAGATATGGTTTTATAGTATTACATAATATTAAGAAAAACCTTAGAAAAGAATATATATTTACAAAGCAAAATGTTATGACGCTGAGAATGTTCTTTATGCCCTCAAGGAATTGGAAGAATTTTGAGAGTGGTAACGGAGTTTGATAATAGAACAATCCTGAACTACACAAAGGGGACAGCTCATTGGTTAAAGAATAAATACTAATCATCTGTAGATAAATTACTTATAGAAATAAACAACAGAAAACAAAACTAATGATAGGTACAGTCATACAGGTCAAATATAAACGAAGAATCATATTTCCTTGATAATATTTTTAGTGCAAATTAACCAAGGAAATATCAGATTATACAGAACTAACTAATCACTCTAAAGTCAAACACAGCTAAAGTGAAAAAAGTTTATGAATGTATCAAAATTTCTTGACGAAATTTAGAACGGCAAATTTGACCTAGGAAACTCAGTCAAAACAAAGGTCTTCAGGGAGTTCCCTGGCGGCCTAGTGGTTAGGATTTCAGGCTTTCACTGGCATGGCCTGGGTTCAATCCCTGGTTGGGAAACTGAGATCCCGCAAGCACTTGGCACAGCCAGAAAGAAAATGAAAGAGAAAGAAAGGAAAAAAAAAAGTCTTCAAAGAACATTCACAATATAAAATTAAGGGGGACAAGAATTGGCCTCACATTATTTTAGTTAAAAATTAGCATAAAAATGAAACTAGCTTAACTGCTCTATAGAAAAATTGATCAAAGAGTCAATTTTGTTTAGTGGAATTTGCTCCTGAAAATATTTTATAAGTGTCATGACTAGGGCATGCATTGTCCTGAAGGTTAGGTTAAGGATTTTGGTGTTTATGCAAAACTACAGGAAGGCATTAAGGGTTTTTTTCAGGTGGCGCAGGTGGGGATGGTGTGGGGAGATGTGGAGTTGTGGGAGATTGAATATGATTTAATGCATTTTAAACAGCTCATTCACTCTGGCTGCAGTGAAAAGAACTAGTTGTAGGGGGCCAGCAGTCTATGCAAAGAGATCAACTGGCAGGCTATCAGAGTGGTCCAGGTGAGGGATGATGATAGCTAAAATTATGACGGCAGTGGATACAGAGAGAGTTGGATGGATTCCAGAGATGGATTTCAGGTGATGGATTAGTGATGAGTTGGAATAGAAGATAAGCGAGTGGTGACTTTTCAAAGAAATAGAGAACCCTGGAAGAAGACCAGTGTGAGGGAATGAATGGATCTAGAGTCTAGTCTGGCATGTACAGATTTTTGATGTCTAAAAAGAGACAGTAGCATATATGAATCTGAGGCTCAGAGAAGAGGTTTGGGTAAAAGAAAAAAAACTTGCAATCACTTGTGCTTATAGGGTAACTGATATTATAGGTACGGTGAAGATTTTGAGGAGCCTAGGGAAGAAAGAGAACAACGGTTCTCAAACTGTTTGGCCTCAGGAATCATTTATACTCTTAAAACTTGGAGACCCTAAGGAGCTTTTGTTTATGTAGATTACATTTATCAATGTTACTACATTACAAATTAAAACTAAGATATACACACATATTATAAATTTATTTATTTTATTTATATTATTTATTTTATTTTTGGCTGCGTTGGGTCTTCGTTTCTGTGCTCAGGCTTTTCTCTAGTTGCGGCGAGCAGGGGCTACTCTTCATTGTGGCGTGCGGGCTTCTCATTGCGGTGGTTTCTCTTGTTGCAGAGCACGGGCTCTAGGTGCGTGGGCTTCAGTAGTTGTGGCTCGCGGGCTCTAGAGTACAGGCTCAGTAGTTGTGGCGCACGGGCTCAGTTGCTCCGTGGCATGTGGGATCGTCCTGGATCAGGGCTCGAACCTGTGTCCCCTGCATTAGCAGGCAGATTCCTAACCACTGCACCACCAGGGAAGACCAAGAAATCTTTTTAAATATCGATTAATGTTAAAATAACAATAATAAACTCATTACATGTTGTATTAGATTTCTAGAGTTGCTGTGAAAAAGTAACACAGACTGAGTGGCCTTAAACAACAGAAATTCTCTTGCAGTTCTGGAGGTTAGAAGGCCAAAATCAAGGTGTCCACAGGACCATGCTCCTTCTGAAGGTGTTCCAGTGAAAGATGTGTTCCATGCCCCTCTCCTAGCTCCTGGTGGTTGAAGGCAATCTTTGTCATGCTTTGGCTTATAGATGCATGATTCCAATCTCTGCCTCCTTCCTCACATGGCATTCTCATTCCTGTGATCAAATTACTCTCTTCTTATAAGGACACCAGTCACTGGATTAGGGCCCACTCTAATCCAGTATGGCCTAATTTTAACTTGATTACATCTGCAAAGACCTATTTCCAAAGATCACATTCACTGGTACTGGTGGTTAAGACTTGAGCGTATCTTTTGGCAGACACAATTCAACCCACGAATGCTAACATTTATAACGTTTTTAATAAAAATAACTTTGTTTTCCAATACACCCCCCCAAATTTTTTTAGTGAGTAGTGAAGCATTACTTCAGTTTTGTAAAACTTTTAAATATCTAACTTCATGGAAGACAGCTGGACTGCCATATCTGCTTCCCCGCATTTAATCTGTTCTGAAAGATTAAAGTATATGAAGAAAATCTGGCTGGAAAGAGGAAAAGTGTTTTCCTTTTCAGATAACTGAGGATATTCTTCTTTGATACTACACCCAAATACTACAAGTGATAGTCTCGTAAACGTTGCAGTGTGGTATCTCAAACCATATTAACTTTTCATTCTTTGATTCATTAAAAACCATTGTTCTGTATCCTGGAACAGAAAGAGGATATTAGTAGAAAAAGTGGTGCAATCTGAACAAAGTCTGTAGTTTAGTTAATAGTGTTGCACCAATGTTAATTTCTTAGTTTTGACAAATTTACCACAGTTATATAAGATTTTAGGGGTAGCTCAGTGAAGGTCATATGGGAAATCTTGCTACTGTCTTTGCAACTCTTCTATAAATTTCAGATTATTTTGCATTAAAAAGTTTTTTTAATGGATGCTCATATTAACATGTTTATTAATGTTTTGCAATTTAAAAAATATTTTCACCTCTTATCTTGCTTTATCATAACAAATGGGTTGGCAGTAATGGCTGGAATTACTATGGCCATTTTATAAAAGAAAAAACAGTGAAAGAAGTTCAGATACTTGATAAGATTCTCACTGTTGAATGGTAGAGCCAGAACTCTTCCCCTTCCTCTCCTTCTGTCTCAGTCTTCCAGAGAGATTCCCCTTAGCCTGGGTTAAGGACTCTAATCTTTTATTTCTGTAACTTTTATCGTAGCCCTTATCTCATTATATTTATTTATTTTTTATGTGGACCATTTTTTTTAAGTCTTTATTTAGTTTATTACAATATTGCTTCTGTTTTATGTGTTGGTTTCCTGGCCCCAAGGCATGTGGGATCTTAGCTCCCCGACCAGGGATGGAACCGGCACCGCTGCATTGGAAGGCGAAGTCTTAACCACTGGACCACCAGGGAAGTCCCTCATTATATTTAAATAGTCAACTATCTGTGCCCCACCCTTTCCAAACCCGGTCTGTGAAAGAAGCAGGTCTGATTCATTTTTTTATGCATGCATAGTTCAAGGACTACCAGATGGTCCATTAAAGTTTGCAGAATGATTCCAAGGGCAGTGCTCTTTCCACTATACCGGGTTATAATTTTAAACTACAGCTGACCCTTGAAAATCAGGGGTTAGGTTAGGAACGCTGACCCTCTCCGCAGTAGAAAATCCTCCTGTAATTTACAGTCAGCCCGGCACTGCATATACTTGGTTCCTCCATATCGTCTGTTCTGCATCCCCATATTCAACCAACCCTGCTTGATCCTGTACTGCTGTAGTATTTATTATTTTTAAAAATCCGGGTGGGGCTTCCCGGTGGCGCAGTGGTTGAGAATCTGCCTGCTAATGTAGGGGACACGGGTTCAAGCCCTGGTCTGGGAAGGTCCCACATGCCGTGGAGCAACTAGGCCCGTGAGCCACAACTACTGAGCCAGCGCGTCTGGAGCCTGTGCTCCGCAACAAGAGAGGCCGCGATAGTGAGAGGCCCGCGCACAGCGATGAAGAGTGGGCCCCGCTTGCCGCAACTGGAGAAAGCCCTCGCACAGAAACGAAGACCCAACACAGCCAAAAATAAATTAATTAATTAATAAACTCCTACCCCCAACATCTTCTTTAAAAAAAAAAAAAATCCGGGTGTAGCTGGACTCAAGCAGTTCAAACCCCTGTTGTTCAAGGATGACTGTATATTATTTAGATTCAGCAGCTGAGGAAAGCAGGAGGCGGTCGCCTTGGTGGAAGATCCTGTTCTTCGGGGTAAACTGCAATCTGCTAGGTATACTTTTGCAGGTTCCAGTTAGAAGTGAGACGTCCAAGGATCACTCTAAAGATAAAGTAGTCACCAGGGAGTAAAGTGAGAAGCACTGTGACAGGGGTAAAATTCAGAATAGGCACCGCGCTTCCAAGAATAGCAGCAGCGCTGGTCTTCGTGCAGCTCTACCGCTCACCTCGGCAGCAGCCCCGGCTCGGGCGCTCGGTAAGTTCCAGCACATCAGGCACCTCCGGCTCCAGCAGCTCCTCTGCTGGTCAAATCCTTCTCCACACAGATATGACAAGAGGCGGTGCTCCTCCTCCCAGTCAAACCACCCAAGAGAGATGGAAGAGGAAAGAAAGGGAGGAGACGTTCCCCCTGTCCCAACCCCAAAGGGTGCCAAGCATGGGAAAGCTCACCAAAACTGTGACCAAGGCTCATGGCATGGAGATATTCTCCACCTGTGGGAAAATTAAGATGATTGACACACCTGTAGAAGGGAAGCACCCTGATCTATTTGAAGGCCAAACATAGTAGAGTTTGAGAATCCATTTCGAGGCGAGAAGGCCCTGAAGCATATGGACAGAGGATACATTGATGACCAGGGGACCAACGCCACCGGTGTGCTGGCCCCCGGCCTAGGCAGCCCCCCAGGTGAACTAGCCCTCCCGGGAGAAAGCTGCTACTGGTTCCCCAGTGGCGCAGGTCATGCCCCCCCCGAGGCTCAGGTCTCTGTGTGCCAGTGACCCCCTTTGCCAGCCACGCCACAGTCCCAATTCCTCTGGGTAAGCAGGGCCACTGAAGTTCATGTCCCCTGTAATCTATATCCCACGCAACTCGGTTTTGTCACTGGTCTACAATGGAAGATAGGAAAGAAATCATCTCAGAGGCAGGCTTCTAAAGCAGCAACTGAGACTTTTCCTGTGAAGGCTGAGCTCTGGCTGCAGGAGTGCTGTTGGTTTGGGATGGACCTCCAGGTTCCTGGCTAGAAAGCTCACACACTTCCAGCTCCTGTGACAGAGTCGGTTCAGTGGCAAAGCCAGCAGGGACAAACAAGGCTCCAGGTGGCAGTGTGGCCCCTGCTTGGGTGCACAGTTTT
Organism: Monodon monoceros; assembly: GCF_005190385.1. Taxonomy (NCBI): domain Eukaryota; kingdom Metazoa; phylum Chordata; class Mammalia; order Artiodactyla; family Monodontidae; genus Monodon; species Monodon monoceros. Next base: position 123,245,375 of record NW_021703777.1, read on the forward strand.
CCTTTCCACAGATGACCTGGGACCACACTGGTGGCCTGGTCATGCTCTTGCTTGTTACCCTGAGAGATCCTTCAGGAAAAGGGGGGAAGCTTTGCTGCAGCTGCCTTTTCTGTTAGGCCTGGCCCCTTGCTCCCCGGCTTGAATCCTTTTCTGACCTCTAGGGTCAAAACATCCAAAGAGCCTCTCTCTGTTATCCCATGTTAGTTGACATAAATGGTTGTTTTTACACATACTCATGCACATATACGTACACCCTACATCTCCCTTTCTGTCTCTGAAATAGGTGAACAGGTCAAGAACAGCTCTGCAGAGTCATCACGGACCCCCCTGTGGCTGGTATACATGGTGGTCCTGCAGGTTACCTTGGCAGCATCTACATTGTTTTGGCTTTTATTGTATAGTCAGTATAATGGGGGAGAGGGGCTGGAGGTTGAATTAATCACCAATGGCCAATGATTTAATCAATCATGCTTAAGTGATGAAACTTCCAGAAAAATCCATAAGCAGTGGGATTTGGAGAGCTTCTGGGTTGGTGAACACATCAAGGTGCTGGGAAGAGGGGGGTGACATGCTGGGAGAGAGCCTGGAAGCTCTGAGTTCCTCCTTCCCCTTACCTTGCCCTGTGCATCTCTTTCATCTGGCTGTTCCTGAGTTGTATCCTTTAAAACCAAGTAGTAAATGTTAATAATGTGCTTCCCTGAGTTCTATGAGCCATTCGTTCAAATTATCAAACCTAAAGAGGGGGTTGTGGGAACCTCTGATTTGTAATTGGCTGGGCAAAAGTGTGGGTGGCCTGAGTATCATGTTTGTTGCTGCTGTCTAAAGTGAGGGCAGGGACTTCCCTGGTGGTCCAGTGGTTAAGAATCCACCTTCCAATGCAGGGGACATGGGTTTGATCCCTGGTTGGGGAACTAAGATCCCACATGCTGCAGGGCAACTAAGTCCATGCACCACAACTGGAGAAGCATGCACGCCACAACGAGGGACCAGCACAGCCATGCCCCCTACCAAAAAAAAAAAAAAAATGAGGGCAGACTTGTGGGACTGGGTATTTTAACTTGTGAGGTAGTTAGTGTCAGAATTGAATTGAGGGACTTCCCTGATGGTCCAGTGGTTAAGACTCGGTGCTCCCAATGCAGGGGTCCTGGGTTCGATCCCTGGTCAGGGAACTAGATCCCACATGCCGCAACTAAGACCCGGCGCAGCCAAATAAGTAAATAAATACATGTTAAAAAAAAGAAAAAGAAGAATTGAATTGAATTGTTGGACACCCAGGTGGTGTAGGAGAATCAGAAAACTGGAGAATTGGTGGCTGGTATCAGAAAACACTCCAGATCTATCATCAAAATCTGTTCTAAATATTCACCTATAAATGCTGATCTGTAATGAAATTTTACATATTTCAACTTTGAAAACGACTTTTCATGTAGATAGGTACTGCCAAATAACTAATATCAATTTAAAGCAAATGCTTTTAATTCAACATATTTACCATCCTTTGCAAGGCAGTTGTAGCATTTTATTAGATTGTTCTCTCTTATTATCTATCTGGCTTTTATCTGTACAAAGTGATGACAACACCACATATGGTCTCTGTCACAACTACTCAATTCTGCCATTGTAGTGCGAAAACAGCCACAGAAAATACATAAATGAATGAGTATGCTGTGTTCCAATAAAATTTATTTATGGAACTGGAATTTAAATTTCATATAGTTTTCATGTATCACAAAATATTCTTTTTCCTTTTCCTTTTAACCATTAAAAGATGTAATAACCAAGTTAAGAGGAAAATTAACTAAGATTCAGGCCTTTGGGCTGGAAGATCTGGTTAGAAAAGATGTATAGGCCAGAGGGAATTGTACTTTTGTTCTGAAAAGCTGCTCAATTATACAATTGGCTTTATGGCTTTGGTTTTCTTGGAGGGGAAACGTGAAAAGATGTTTAGGGTCCACCATTTTTAAAGCTTGTATCAAATATATTCTAGACTTCTAAATTTTTGTGCAATATGCTATTATCAAGTTGACGGAGGTCAAATTTTAAGCTAATAGCTATTGACCTCAGCCATTATCATATTCATGCTGCAACTAAAAAAGATCCTGCATGCCGCAACTAAGACTCGATGCAGCCAAATAAATAAATAAATATTAAAAAAAGAAAAAGTGAATGTTGAAAAGTGTTTTAAAAGTCAGGCTTGGGGCTTCCCTGGTGGCACAGTGGTTGAGAGTCCGCCTGCCGATGCAGGGGACACGGGTTCGTGCCCCGGTCCGGGAAGATCCCACATGCCGCGGAGCAGCTGGGCCTGTGAGCCATGGCCGCTGAGCCTGCGCGTCCGGAGCCTGTGCTCCGCAACGGGAGAGGCCACAACAGTGAGAGGCTCCCGTACCAAAAAAAAAAAAAAAAAAAATTAGGTTTATAGGTCTAGGGATCTAATATACAACATGATGACAATAGTTAATAACACTGTATCAAATACTGCAAATTCACTAAGAGGGTAGATTTCAAGTGCTGTCATCACACAAAATATATGGTAACTATGTGAAGAAAAGATATGTTAATTAGCTTGACTACAGTGTCATTTTGCTTTGTATAGCAAACCGTCATCTTGTACACCTTAAATATGTGAAATTTTTATGTTTATAAAATACCCCAAAATAAATAAAAAAGCTAAAAAGTGTAAAAACCATTGAATATTCTGTAATAACCTATATGGGAAAAGAATCTGAAAAAGAATGGAGCTATATATATATGTATAAATATAACTGAATAGCTTTGGTGTTCATCTGAAACTAACATAACATTGTTAAACAACTATACTCCAATATAAAATAAAAATTAAATTAAATTTTAAAAATATTCTTAGCTTGCACCTGTATAAAGTAAGTGGTGGACAGGATTTGACTGATGCTCTATATAGTTTGCCAAGTCCTGATCCAGATAATCTATATAACCCTGAATCATTTTCTTTTTTTTAATGGAAGGTGGGGTCTCTTTTTTAAAAATATTTATTTATTTATTTGTTTTTGGTTGCGTCAGGTCTTAGTGGCACGAGGGATCTTTTGTTGCGGCACTGGGCTCCAGAGCGTGCAGGCTCTGTAGTTGCAGTTCGTGGGCTCTCTAGTTGTGGGCTGCAGAGTGTGGACTCCAGAGTGTGTGGGCTCTGTAGTTGCAGCACTGGAGCTTAGCTGCCCCTCGGCATGTGTGATATTAGCGCGCCAACTGGGGATCGAACCTGCGTCCCCTGAATTGGAGGGCAGATTCTTAACCACTGGACCACCAGGGAAGTCCCGATTTTCTAGGTAATATATTTTCACTAATGCTTATGATTGCCTTGGAAACAAGAAGTTTTGGAGTAATAAATACGTTGTTCTTATTTAAGGAATATGTAATAATAATAACAACATTTAAGTCAGAAAAAGAAAGCCAATGGTCTTACGTTTTGTCTTACCAATGTATGATTTGGTAATATTTTTAGTCATTTGAAAAATATTGGCTTACTGAGTTATGCAGACCTTCCAAATGTTGACACACTTGATTACACAACATTTAAAAAATTACATTCATTAATGTGAATACAGTCTCTAGATTACACAACAGTATGGCATCAATGTCAATGTTCTGTCTTCTATAATTTTACTGTGGCTATGTGAAATGTTAACACTTGAGAAATCTGGGTGAAGAGGATACGAAAATTCGTTGTACTATTCTTGCAACATTTTGTAAGTCTGAAATTATTTCAAAATTAAGCATTAAAAAATAAAGAAAGTGTTTATAATGGCAAAAAAAATTACATTAAAATCACTACTGATCTCATCAGAAATAATCTTTAAGCATTGGGAAGCTATTGAACTCATGGTGGTACTTACAAGTTTTTCAAACTTCTAATTTTCTCTTGATAGCCTGAATTTTATCACTGGCAACAAATATCGTCAGTTGTTTCCATTGACATGAAAGGCTCACTTGATTTTTGAGAAAATGTCTGCCAAATTACCTAAATATGAACAAACCTAGTTTGCTGTCAGGTGTTCTTTCCAGTACAAATGAATTCCATGAGAAACATAGCTAGTCCACTTAAAACTCAAACAATCTCAGCACTTATCCTCAAGACAATCACCATACTTTGATATACAGCAGAAATGATTTTTATATACTTCATATTTCATCACATGGAATATTAAAAACACATGCACGGTTAAGTTTTAATCAAATTAATAATTTTTACTGCTCCATCAAGGACATTCTAAGGGGAAGCTTACAATTAAAAAAACAAACAAACTGTGAATGTGTGACAGTGAAGAACACAATGACGGCTAGTACAGTTTGGTGCCACTGCCTCAATTCATATGCTAAGTAGGCATAGATTTATCTACCATTGCTTTTGTGCCATCAGTGCAAGTGTCAACACAGGGAAAAAGGCAAATAATGTCTTAATATTGTTATGAAAATAGTTTTGACCTCATAGACTCCCTGAAAGGGTGCCCAAGGCCTAGGGTTTTGGGGAGCACATTTTGAAGATCTGCTATCCTAGGACATAGCCTTGGACACCTATACCAACAAGTAACGTTTAGGCAAAGAAAGATTAAAACGGTAGACTGAGAAGAAGCTAGAAAGGCAGAAGGAAAACAATGAGAACGTGGTATCGTGGAAGTAGGGAAAAGAGGAACAATCAGGAACTCATGGAAAAACAAAAACTGTACCAGAAAAATCAATAACCATATATATATGACTTTAACTAAGATGTAGTAAAGGGCTTCCCTGGTGGTGCAGTGGTTAAGAATCTGCCTGCCATTGCAGGGGAAATGGTTTTGAGCCCTGGTCTGGGAAGATCCCATATGCCGTGGAGCAACTAAGCCTGTGCTCCACAACTACAGAGCCTGCATGCCTAGAGCCCGTGCTCTGCTACAAGAGAAGCCACTGCAATGAGAAGCCCACGCACCACAATGAAGAGTAGCCCTTGCTCGCCGCAATTAGAGGAAGCCCACGCATAGCAACGAAGACCCAACGCAGCCAAATAAATAAATTAAATAAATAAATAAATTTATTTTAAAAAAATGAAATGTAGTAAAAATTTGTTGGTTATCTTATACTGATGGAATGTAAGATATGAATCCATTTTGTTTCTTGTTTCTAGGGGATCCTGACATTGACAACACAGAGAAGGAAACGCAATCTTGGCACACTACATTGTTCTGCAGTGAGGAATATCTACATACTCATAAGAAAACATAAATCTGTTTATGGATTCTTAAATTTTAGAACCAATCTATGAATAAACCACAAAGAAGTGCATTATGGCTACACAATAGAATATAAACAATTAAGCTTGACAATGTAAATGAAAGGAAGAAATGCTGTCCAGGATGTGGCAAATTCTCAAACACTGCCAGTGGGAGTATAAATTGATACCAGAGTATGGAAAATGGTTTGGCAATATCCACAACAGATGAGATATGCATACCCTATGACTCAGAAATTCTATTCTTAAAATTATACCCTAGAGAAATTGGCACATGCACACCAGAAAAGAAAAATTTTACCATAGCAATATTTATAATAATAGCCCCAAACTGAAAACAACCCAAATGTCCATGAACAATAGAATAAATAAAAAACTGTGGTATAGTCATACAATGGAATATACAAACTATAACAAAATGAATGACTTACAGCTGCTTTAAACAACTTGTATGAATCTTAAAAACAATATTGAATGAAAGATGACACAGGGACTTCCCTGGTGGCACAGTGGTTAAGAATCCGCCTGCCAATGCAGGGGACACAGGTTCGATCCCTAGTCCAGGAAGATCCCACATGCTGCGGAGCAACTAAGCCCAGGCGCTACAACTACTGAGCTTGCGCTCTAGAGCCCACAAGCCACAACTATTGGACCCGCATGCCGCAAATACTGAAGCCCGTGCGCCTAGAGCCCGTGCTCCGAAACAAAGAGAAGCCACCACAATGAGAAGCCCATGCACCGCAACAAAGAGTAGCCCCTGCTCGCCGCAACGAGAGAAAGCCCCGCTTAGCAACGAAGACCCAACGCAGCCAAAAATAAATAAATAAATAAATAAATAAATAAATTTTAAAAAATAGGCAAACCTATGGGATACATACTTCAGTGATAGGCCATAAAGAAAAACAAGGAAATGATTACCTCTTAAGGGGGAGAAAGTGCTGTGAATGGGAAAGGATACACGCAGGTTCTAATTCTTGACCTGGTTAGCTGTTCACTTTATCCATTCATTTGTATATTTGTTGTTTTTGATTTTGGGGAGGCACTTTTCTGTGTATGCTATATTTCACAATAAAGAAGGTTAAAATGTTAAAAACAAACAAAAGTTGAAAGAACGTGGGGTAGGGTGATATATTCTCATTTTACAGAGTGAGGATATAAGAGATTCTGTCTAAAATTGATGGAGGGAATTTCCTGGCAGCCCAGTGGTTAAGACTCCGTATTTTCACTGAGGAGGTCCCAGGTTCAATCCCTGGTCGGGGATCAAAGATCCCACAAGCCGTGAGGCATGGCCAAGTAAATAAATATAATGAAAAGTTTTTTTTTTTGCGGTACGCAGGCCTCTCACCGCTGTGGCCTCTCCCGCTGCGGAGCCCAGGCTCTGGACGCGCAGGCCCAGCGGCCATGGCCCACGGGTGCAGCCGCTCCGCGGCACGTGGGATCTTCCCGGACCAGGGCTCGAACTTGGGTCCCCCGCATCGGCAGGTGGACTCTCAACCACTAATGAAAAGGTTTTTTTTAACTTTTTAAAAGGGCTTCCCTGGTGGCGCAGTGGTTAAGAATCCACCTGCCAATCGCAGGGGACACATAGTTCGAGCCCTGGTCCGGGAAAATCCCACATGCCGTGGAGCAACTAAGCCCGTGCGCCACAACTACTGAGCCTGCGCTCTAGAGCCCGCGAGCCACAACTACTGAAGGCCGCACGTCTACAGCCTGTGCTCTGCAACAAGAGAAGCCACTGCAATGAGAAGCCCGCACACTGCAACGAAGAGTAGCCCCCGCTTGCCGCAACTAGAGAGAAGCCGGCATGCAGCAACGAAGACCCAACACAGCCAAAAATAAAATAAATTAAAAAAAATAATAAATTTATTTAAAAAATTAAAATTGATGGAGTAGTAAGTAAACATTCAAATATGTTCCTTAAACAGATAAACGATAAATATCAAAAATAGGGAGGAAAGGGAGGATGGGCTAATGTAAGTGTGCTCAATCCTCATGTTTTATAGTGGCAAGTCAAAATTTGAGAGATGGTGACTTTGGGGACTAGGACTCAGTGAGGTAGAATATTTTTTCCCATTATAAACACTATAAACAATATTGTACCATTTGGTTTTACCATATGATAGAGTAATTGGATTTAAGAAACAAAATAAATCACCGCAAGATATATTTTTTTAATATTTCTGAACAAGCTTAAGGAAAAAGAAAGGCAATATAGTGTAGTATATTGTTAAGCGTATGAATTATGGAGAAAATTGGGGCCAGATGGCTTGGGCTCAAATCTTTGCCTTGGCACTTTCTTAACTGTATGATCCTGGGCAAGCCATTTATCCACTTGGTTTCCTTGTCTGAAAATGGAGGCAATAATCATTTCTATTTTATATGGTTGTTTTGAGGATTAACACATGCAAAGCACTTAGAATAGTGTTAAGTATATGTGTGTTAATTATTAGCTATCATTGAGTATTTAATTCTAATAAATGAAAGATGAAGGCTGAAAATTAGTCAGTGGACTTATTAACATGTAGGTCATTGGTGATTTTAATGATATGATTGAGTGTGGAGTCAGAAACTGGACTGAAGATGAAGCAGAAAAGAAATAGAGATACATACTGAAGTGTCTATAGGCAAAATTGTCTCAGATTTATTTTAAAATACTGCAGGAGAAAACGACTGTGTGTGTGTGTGTGTGTGTGTGTGTGTAAGTTGTAGCAGGCAGAATAATGATCCTGTACAGATGTTCTAATCCTTGGAACCTGTGAACAGGTTACCTTATCTGGCAAAAGGGCTTTTGCAGATGTGATTACATTAAGGATCTTGAGATGGGGAGATTATCCTGGATCATACAGATGGGCCCAATCTAATCTTTTTTAAAAAAAATAAATTTTATTTATTTATTTATTTATTTTTGGCTGCATTGGGTCTTTGTTTGAGCGGGGGCTACTCTTCATTGTGGTGCGTGGGCTTCTCATTGCGGTGGCTTCTCTTGTTGCGGAGCACGGGCTCTAGGCATGCGGGCTCAGCAGTTGTGGCTCGCGGGCGCTAGAGCGCAGGTTCAGTAGTTGTGGTGCACGGGCTTAGTTGCTCCGTGGCATGTGGGATCCTCCTGGACCAGGGCTCGAACCCGTGTCCCCTGCATTGGTAGGTGGATTCTGAACTATTGTGCCACTAGGGAAGCCCCAATCTAATCTTATGAATCCTCAAAAGTAGAAGAGGGAGGCAGAACAGAGGCGCAAAGGGAGATTTGACTACATTACAGAGGAGGTTGGAGAGATGTGATGTGAGAAGGACTCAACCAATAACTGCTGGCTTTGAAGATGGAGAAAGGGACCCCTGAGCCAAGGAATGTGTAGGCAGCCTCTAGAAGCTAGAAAAAACTAGCATCTACATAAAGGAACGAAGCTCTGACAACACCTTGATTTTATCCTGGTGAGACCCCAGTTGGACTTCTAACCTACGAACCACAAGATAATAAATTTTTGTTGTTTAAAGCCACTAAAATTTTGGTAATTTGTTATGACTGCAATACAAAACTAATACAGGGGTATACATAAATGAAACAAAAGTGGCAAAATGTGGTTAATTGTTAAAGTTGGATGATGGGTAAATGAGAGTTCCCTATATTATTCTTTCTATTTCTGTTTATATTTCAAAGTGAAAAGAAATAATAAAAGAGATCTGCTTTGATGCACTTGGAGAAGTTGATGTATTAAATACCAAATATAGGGACTTCCCTGGCGGTCCAGTGGCTAAGACACCATGCTTCCACTGCAGGGGGCATGGGTTCCATCCTTGGTGGGGAACTAAGATCCCGCATGCTGTGCCTCAGGCTAAAAAATAGAAAAAACAAAAAACAAATATAAGTTATTATTTTTCAATGAATAATGTTACTATTAAATTAATTAGACTCTGATCTTCACTGATCTACATATCCCTTCTCTAATAGGCAAACCTTGGTGGGAAGCCAGGTTTGGCTATCACAGAATCAAGAGCAGTGGGGAGCAAGTACAGTTAGTAGCTATCTTCATGCCTGTGTACTTTATGATGGACAGATATGTCCATCACTACTTTGAGATGTTCAAATTCAGAAGACAGGACACTCTAATTTCAAGAAAATACTAGCGGGAATTACCTGGCAGTCCAGAGGTCAGGACTCCTGCTTCCACTGCAGGGGACACAGGTTAGATCCCTAGTGGGGGAAGTAAGATCCTGCATGCCACACAGTGTGGCCAAAAAAAGAAATACTAGCAACATATTAATATATATCATATCCAATTATTTAATAAATTTCTTAAAGCACTCTCTTTTTAAATTAATTAATTAATTAATTTTTGGCTGTGTTGGGTCTTTGTTGCTGTGTGCGGGCTTTCTCTAGTTGTGGCGAGTGGGGGCCACTCTTCATTGCGGTGCGCGGGCTTCTCATTGTCGTGGCTTCTCTTGTTGCGGAGCACGGGCTCCAGGCACGCAGGCTTCAGTAGTTGTGGCATGTGGGCTCAGTAGTTGTGGCTCACGGGCTCTAGAGCTCAGGCTCAGTAGTTGTGGCACACGGGCTTAGTTGCTCCGCGGCATGTGGGATCTTCCCGGACCAGGGCTCGAACCTGTGTCCCCTGCATTGGCAGGCGGACTCTTAACCACTGTGCCACCAGGGAAGCCCAGCACTGTCTCTTTTCTATTATCACATACCTGTAGTAACAACAATAGCTAATATTTTGATAGTTTTTAACATCATGGACTAGGCAATGTATCAAGCATCTTACATATTTTAACTCTTCTAATTTTCACAAGAACTTTATAAGGTAGGTACCATTATTATCCCCATTTTATATATGAGAAAACTGAGTACATACAGAGAGCAATTATTCAAATATAAGCAAATAATTATGATCCTCTGAGCATTCACAGGCAATCACTTGAGTCATTTAGCATGAATAATCGATCACATTCCACATAAGTTTTTTTCTTAATTCCATCCTTCTTCCCAAGGGTAACCACTATCCTGACTTTTTAAAAAAATTATATTTATTTATTTTGCTGTGTTGGGTCTTTGTTGCTGCACGAGGGTTTTCTCTAGTTGCGGCGAACAGGGGCTACTCTTCTATGCACTGCCCGGGCTTCTCACTGCAGTGGCTTCTCTTTCTGCGGAATACGGGCTCTAGGCACGCGGGCTTCAGTAGTTGTGGCTTGTGAGCTCTAGAGCGCAGGCTCAGTAGTTGTGGTGCACGGGCTTAGTTGCTCCATGGCATGTGGGCTCTTCCTGGACCATGGCTCAAAGCCGTGTCCCCTGCATTGGCAGGCAGATTCTTAACCACTGCACAACCAGGGAAATCCCCCCTGACTTTTAATAGATTGAATTTTGCTCTTTTTGAACTTTATGTAACTTAATTTTGTATAAATCGCAGTGTATTGGTTTGTGTCCTCCATCTTTTTTTTGTTTAACAGTTTAACATTATGTCTATGATAATCCCATTGTTTCTTATAGCTATAGTTTGTTCATTTTTCAAAGCTGTATGGTATTTCATTATATAACTATGCCACTAATATATTCTACTGTTGATGAACAGTTAGGTTATTTCCAGTTAAGGGCTATTATAAAGAATGCTGCTATGAACATTTGGTTCATGTCATTTGGTGCACAAATTACTGTTGGGTAGGACTAAAATGGCCAGGTCAGAGATATGTTCCTGTTCAACTATAGTAAATACTGCCCAACAGACTTCCAAAATGGTTGTGCTAATTTATATTATGAATGTATAAGAGTTCTCATTTATCCCCATCCCCATCAACAATTTTGCTAGTGTCAGACCCTTTTTTTAATCACTCTGGTGGGTTATAGTGTTTTCTCATTGTGGTTTTAATTTGCATTTTCCTGATTTCTTTCTTTCTTTTTTTTTTTAATGTGGACCATTTGCGGAGCACAGGCTCCGGATGCGCAGGCTCAGTGGCCATGGCTCACGGGCCTAGCCGCTCCGCGGCATGTGGGATCTTCCCAGACCGGGGCACAAACCTGTGTCCCCTGCATCGGCAGGTGGACTCTCAACCACTGTGCCACCAGGGAAGCCCCTCCCTGATTTCTAATAAGGTTGAACATGATTTTCATGTTTATTCCCTATATTTTGATTCTCTCAGATGTTACACTCAGGGTGTACCACCTACAGTTAATTCTCATTAATTTCTCCTACTTAATTACATGTTAAGAATACTAAGAAAATGAGGCAAAGTGCCTAATCCCACACTCCTACGTCAACCCCTATTAGTTACTCTAGGGAGAAATTTAGAACTTGATTTCCTTCTTTATCTTACTTCTCACAACTATTAGATCAGCAAGTCCTATTTCCAAAATGAAAGTCACTTTATTGCCATATGTGCTGCCACAACTTGAATCCAGACCATCAACTCATTCCTGGACTACCACAACCACTTCTTTTTCACAGTTTAGATTTTGCCACTGCCCATCTCCCTTCATTTTCCATACTGCAGCAACACGGGTGTTAATTAATTGCTAAAACTTTTTGGTGTCTTCCTATTGCTCTGAGAATAAAATTCAAACCCTGCCACACCTAGAAGCCCCTGCAGGTCTGCCTTAGGCTACCTCTCCAATCTCATCCCTACCCATGCTTTGTTTATTGTGTCCTAGCTACAGTCCTCTTACCAGGCCTTGGTAAATACACTCCCACTTCTTCCACCAAGGAGCTTACACCAAGCTCTTTTCATTTTAACAGAATACTTGTCCCATAGCCTGTTCCTTCTCATCCTTTAATTCTCAGTTTAAATTTTACCTCCTTGATTTGTTTTCTTCATAATACTTATCAACAATCTGTAATTATTGAGTTTGGTTTTTGTCAGTTTCCTCTAATAATAGTAATAATAATAATAGTTGTAGTGGTAATGATGGCAGATTTTAGTCATTGACCCTTACAATCTGCCAGGTACCACTCTATGAGTTTTATTTAAAAAAAATTTATTTATTTGGCTGTGCTGGGTCTTTGTTGTGGCATGCAGGATCTTTAGTTGCGGCATGAGGGATCTTTAGTTGCAGCATGCAAACTCTTAGTTGGGGCATGTGGGATCCAGTTGGGATCCAGTTCCCCGATCAGGGATAGAACCCAGGGCCCCTGCATTGGGAGTGTGAAGTCTTAGCCACTGGACCACCAGGGAAGTCCCCACCCTATGAGTTTTAAATAAACTTACCCTTTTAATCCTCACAGCAACCATACAACTAGGTACAATTATTCTTCACACTTTACAGATAAGGAAACTAAATCACAGAGAGGTTAAATAATTTGCCCTCAGTTTTACTGTTAGGAAGTGGCAGAGCTGACATTTGAACCCAGATAATCTAGTTTCAGTTTAACCACTGTGCCACTGTCATTTTTTTAAAAACTGTATGTTACAATCTGTATGTACCTGTGTCAGGAAATTAATTTAGTGCTTTTTTAGAAAAGTAAAATGGAATAGATCACATGAGAATGTACTCATTTGTAAGGATATGTTAACTGGTTTGTGAAGCTTTTGGTTCAATTATATGCATCAAGTCATGAGGTGTGAAAGCTACTGCACTATGCATTCTGCCTTTCTGCGTAAGTTCGTGAACTGACCAGTTCACCAGTGTATCCCCAGGGTCTAGCTCAGTCATAGGACCACAGTAAGCACTCAGTGAATACTTATTAATTGATTAAAATTAGCTATAATAAGTTTTAAGAATGTGACAAAACTTTTCGCTAATTTCTCTGTCAGAGAAACTTTATTTTTTCTAATGTCAACCACTGAAGTTCATTTGAACTTGAATTTAAAGATCTCATTTGTGTTGTGCCAGTATTCATAAAGCTATACTAATATTAAATATAACTGGATAGTGTGAAGAATTCAGAAAGGTTATTAATCCTTTGTATACCCTATTGTTTGAAAATCCCTGTTCTTTGAAAACTGGAAGAGAATTCCTTGAGCTTATGCTTTTAGAGTTATTTTTTTGAAAGATTAACTATTACTTCATTATTTGTGTTATTTCAAGTTATTGTAGAAGAAAAAGACTAAATAGTGTGGCAGGAAAGGCAGACAGTGTTCAGTATCAATCCTAGCTATTACTGGCTGAGAGTTTTTAGACAAGGCCCAAACTTTTGAGAGAGCTCCTATTCTGTTGAACTGGTGTATTAAAACCTACCTAAAAGTAGAGAGATCTACTACTTAGGAATGGCAATCTGGTTGAAAGGTAGCCTAGATTTGTTTTGGAGCTATGTTTACATGACAAGCACAGTGTTTTTACCTATTTGTATGATACAGATAAGTAAAAAAAGAGCAAAATTTTCTAGAGGTGCTTTTATTCTCACTTTAAGATTGAATACATCAGTTGTATTAATCGAAGGGAAGGAGCAAAGCCTTTCAAACACACAGCACTGATCCTACCTTGAAGGTTAGAGATAATTGGAAGTATTTAGTACTTCTCTGAGAATTACCTCATAATTAAAGCAGTTATTATGATAAGCAGGGCCCAAGGCTCTGCAACTGGAGGAAATGATGTTTCAGTGTATCTAGTTTAAAAATCTAGTTTTTTTAAGAGTTATTTTAGGACTTCCCAGGTGGCTCAGTGGTTGAGAATCCGCCTGTAGAGCCCGTGCTCCGCAACAAGAGAAGCCACCGCAATGAGAAGCCCGTGCACCGCAAGGAAGAGTAGCCCCTGCTGGCCGCAACTAGAGAAAGCCCGCGGGCAGCAACGAAGACCCAACGCAGCCAAAAAAAAAATTAATAAATTTATATTAAAAAAAATTTATTTTATAGGAAGTTAAAAAAAACTCTGGGTTTAGTTTTATCTTCTCCTTGAACTGTAGGACTTTGAAATAGATTATATCTAATGTATTCTTTGAAACCTTTCTAGTATGCAGTGCAGCTATCTGCACATTGGATTTTTACCAGCCTGAACCTCAATTGCACTGGTAATAAAAACAAAGATCTTGATTGTTCTCTTGGGACTTCGATTTCCTGAGACACCGGGGGAGGGGGAGGAGAAGGAGAAATGGGTTCAATCACCTGAAGACATATTAGCATACTCTAAACAGGAAAAACAAGATTCACCTTTTTAGAGGCTCATTTGAACATGTGATCATCAAGTTTGTATAATTTCTTTAGGTGTTTCATAACTTCTGAGGCCTAGAGAACATTTTCTCTTTTTTGAAAAGATAACCCTATATCTCTGTTCTAGATTCCAGTTTTTCATTTTTTTTTAAAAAAAAGATCAGGCTTCTAACCTTAGTAATTCAGTAAAATTAAATCCACATATCCTGGTTAAGTCTATGGATTTAAAAGCAATAAAAATAGGCAGTATTATTGAGCTAAGGTCTTGGTAAGCATTTTACACATATTATCTCATGCAATCCTCACAATAATTGTATCAAATAGGTCTCAGTGGAGGCAGAGAGGCTGGCCAGTTAAGAGGTTGTAACAGTATTACAGAAGCATAAAGGCAGTTTGGAGTAGGGTGGTGGCAGTGGAGAAAGCAGGACTTTGTGACAGACACTTAGGAGGTACAATCAGTCTTGGTGAGTGTCTAGAACACTGCTTGGCAGATGCTTATTTGTAAATGAATGGATTATGGAGGGTGAGGGTTATATGGACTCCTAGGTTATATGGTGGTCCACTCACTAGGATTGGGAAAAGGGAAGAAAACCTGGTTAAAGGGGACTTCTCTGGTGGTGCAGTGGTTAAGAATGCGCCTGTCAATGCAGGGGACACGGGTTCAAGCCCTGGTCCGGGAAGATCCCACATGCTGCGAAGCAACTAAGCCTGCGAGCCACAACTATTGATCCCGCGTGCCACAACTACTGCAGCCCACATGCCTAGAGCCTGTGCTCCACAACAAAGAGAAGCCACCGCAATGAGAAGCCCGCACACTGCAACAAAGGGTAGCCCCCACTTGCGCGACTAGAGGAAGCCCACGCACAGCAACGAAGACCCAACACAGACAAAAAATAAATAAATAAATTTATTAAAAAAAAAACAAAAAAACCTGGTTATAGGATGTACCTCTCTCACATTCCTACTGATAACTGGCTTTCTCATCCCCATTGCCTTGATGGCAGTATTTTGAACCAATAACTTGTTTCTCCAGGCCAGATGGGGATCCTACCCAAGGGCAAATAATCCATAGGATGGATAATGATTTGTGTGATCAGGCTACAAAAAATAAAGTCTTTCTTCGATGATTTTGAACTAAGACGCAAAGGAAGAATCTTGCAGAGTAGAGGCCAGGTGACAAACTAACGGGGCTTCAGCAATGGCAAATTAGGTCAGTCAGGTTCCCATCAGATACCAGATGGAAAGCTCAAACTGAATAATTTGAAGAGAATTATTAAATTATTTACAGAGGTGCAGGTAAGAGTCGGGGAAACCAACAAGGGATAATGCAGTACCCCAAGGACTAGCAGTTATTACACTTAGGCCTGAAGAGGCAAAGGGAAGGATTAGAGAGTAACTGTACAGAGAAGGTTCTGCAGTCAACACTTGGTGACCCATCCTGGGGAATAAGGACTATGACCCCACTATCTTCTGGCCTTGAATCTCCTGCCGATACTTCCCACTACCTGAATCCATTGAGATACCAAGCAGAACAAGGGATTATCATAGGTGTAATCTATGGGTCAGCCCTCCCTGACACAGAGCAGGGAAGGGGTGGAGAACAGACACGGAGGGGCAAACAGAAGATAGGTGAAGTTGTTTCCAAGAGGCAGTTACGTGGAAGCAGGAGTTAGTAATATGTGTTTTAAAAAGGGAGAACAAATAGCCAACTCCCTTCACTGACATTAGTGGCACTGCACTACAGTGAAGATACCCAAACACCTACTGTCCAGTTCTTTGCAGACCTTTTGAGTACACATTTACCCTCCAGTTCTTCTCTCCTTGGAAGCACAACCTATTGCCAAGAAAGTCCTGTGTTTCGTCAATAAAGCATCTTTATGATTTTTCACTTAAAAAAAAAAACCAAAACAGCAACAAACAAAACCACCAACCATAATTAGGTAGCCCATATGAATCTAACTTCAGGAACCATTCCAAATACCCTTTTTCTCAACTGAATCCTCGTCTTTAATCCACGTGTATTTAAATAGATGGTAAAATAGAAAGTGTTCTCTGAGTCATGTGGAGTGTGAATTTGTTGCCAGGCTTTTGTAAAAGAGTCAAGCATTACCTGGCGAGACTCCAAAAGGCTGATTATAGCAGGAAGAGCACTTAGTTGGTAGTTAAAAACACAAGGCTTCACCAATAAGAGAGCTAGAAAAGATGGTGCCTCTCTGGGAATACACTTAGAGGTGGAAGCACAGTGGAAAACAAGAAATGCTTTATTGTTTATAGTTGTAATGTGCGAATAGTTTATTAGCCCTAGGAAAATAAGGAATTTATGCCTAGTACAACTTTTGAGTAAACAAAAGGAAAGTATCTCGAGATTAATGTGATTGAAGCAAGACTCATGGGAGGGGAGTCCTGTACACATTTGGCAGTCCTTAAAGGAAGCCAGGAGGGACCCATTGCCAAGTCCATACAAATGTCAGGTACAGATATTTTCAGGGCGTTGGGGGGGGACGGTCCCTCAGAGAAAATTTTTTTCACCTAGGTAAACCCATTTTCGGCGACCTAGCACGGGAACAGAAACATTATTAACTCATAAATACACGCATATGAAACCAATATCACTCATTTGACTGCCAAGTAGAAAGCTCTCATTGCATTTTAAAAATCAAAATATATTTGTACCTTTTTAACATATATCCATTCCAGGAAAAAGTATCTGGAGCATGGTTAATTTGTAAACAAGTGTTCTCTACAAATTCAAAAACATATGTGTATAAAGTGAACAACAAGGACCTACTGTATAGCACAGGGAAGTATATTCAGTATCTTGTAATAACCTATGATGGGAAAGAATCTGAAAAAGAATATATATATGTATAACTGAATCACATTATAAAAAAAAAAGACACACACACAAAAAACCTCATAAAATTGTTTAAAAAGCCGGCGAAGTATTAACAATCTGTTTTACTCCATACGACTTTAGAAATACTTCGGATCGTGGGTGGGAATAGGGGCGGGGAAGTGCACTAATCCTAGTGCCGGGGCAAAGGTTTCATAACTTTACCTACAGATTACACTGTTTTTATTTTGGACGCGGCTCAATATTACAGATGACCGCAGTGCCCCAAAGCGCCAGGGGAAACGTTTTCACGGGGAGAGGCGACAGACGCAGGGGACAAGGTGGCTCGTTGGTGGTACCCAGGCCCATTCGGGAGCCGCCCAGCGTCGGTGGCCAAGATTACCCACCTCGCCTGGAGTCAACTGCACTTCAGGGCCTGGGGCAAAGCGACCCCACCGCCCGCCCCGAGCCACGTGCGCAGCGCGCCCCGCCCCTCGCTCGCAGCCGGCGGAGCAAGGCGCGAGCCCGTCGCGAGTCGCAGAGGTTCGGTGCGCGCCCCGCCCCTGCGCCCGCAGAGGGGGCCGCCGTAGCCCGCGAGCCGGGGAATCGCCTAGTTCGCTCTCCTTCCCTCTCGGCTGGCCGCTGGGGCTGGGCCAGCCCTCAAGCAGGGCGGCACCCTGGCGGGGTCGTCAGTCAACCACCGCGGGCGGCGGCCCGGCGAGGGCAGGAGCCGGTGAGCGGCCACGTCACGCTCCTCCGGGAGGCTCCGCCCCTGCTCCATCCTTTGGGACCGCCCCCTCCACGCCCCCGCCTCCGCCTCTGACCCCACGAGCAGTTACTGGCTGTGGGAGCGCGAGCCTACCTGACTCTGCTAGAGGTACTACAACTTCGCGTTGCGGCGTTTGTGCCGCAGCCCGCGCCAAGTGAGGGCTCCCGGCCTCCAGCTTCGGCGCCCGGCGCGTGTTGGCAGGCTCGGGGCTCGCGCCGCTGACGCGGGTTGGGCCGGCGGGCGGTTAGCGCCCCGTTCGACGCCGGGAGCTCCGCGGCCTGAGCCGACGCGGGCGGCCGGGCTCTCGGGTTCTCTTCCCCAGGCCGGAGCCAGTCAGTGTCCCGGCGGAGAAACGGGCAGCCGGGCTCCCTGGCCCCGGGCCGCCCCCGGCTGGGGCGGCTGGGGCAGGGGGACGATGTCTGCTCGCGCCCGGGTGCCCGCCGCTCACCCTCGGGAGGAGCGGCCCGCGGTACCAGCTGAGAGGGAGTTGCTGTCGGCCGCGGCGAGCCGGCAAGCCGGGAAGCTGCCCCCGCCCGAACGGGAGGGCAAGGAAGCGGCGAGGGAGGAGAGGAACGCGCTCGCCACCCGCACGGGGGCGCGGGGAGAGCCTTTGCCGGCGCCCGTGCTGGGACACAGCGTGCCTCAGGCGGCCGTGTCCGTGAAGCCCCTGGCGCTGCACCTGGCGCACAAGGCGCGCGGGCCGGGGGGGCCCTTCGGCTGGGAGCCGCCGCCACCGCTGCCTCGGGACCCGCCGGCCGAGGACGCCCGGCAGGAGGAGGCGGCGGCGGCAGGCTCTGAGGAAAAGCTGCCGCCGTCGCCGTCGCCGTCGCCGCCGCCGCTGCCGCGGAAGGAGAATCCCTGGACCAAAAAGCCTCCCCAGCACCTGTCCCCCGCCGGGACGGGGCCGCCGCCGCTGCCTCTACTGGAAACCCTGGAGGCAGGTCTGTGGCTCCTCTGCGGTGGGCACCGGGAGGGTGTGTGCAGGGGCGACTCGCGTGGCGGCAGATGCTGGCGGGGGGCTGGGGGAGGGGCAGGCCTCCGTTCCCTGTCAGTCGGAGGTGTTTCGTTCCAAGGTGTCATTCACTCTGCTTGTTTACATAAATGGACATCTGGGAAGGGAGCAGCAGGAAGAGGTGGGACCTCGGGTTCTCCTTGGCTGGTGGGGCACGGCGGGGGTCATGGAGCTGAGCCGCTCGGCGGGCACAGCCTCAGTTATGTCTTACCCCACGTGTTAGTGACATGGGACAGCTGACTTTAGGTAGGTGTTGCAGTTCATCCTATAGAAAAGTTTCTGTAGACTTTTTAAAAAGAGGTGAAGCCAGTCGGAGCAAGGGGGTTTATATGTTAAGTGGAAGAGCAATTGTGAATTTTTTTATTGTGAAATAATTGGTAAGCTGAAAATTTCAGTGTTTTCAAAACCGTGCTAAGTAGTCATATTAAAAATGAGATGCTATACTGTAGTTGCTACTCACAAGCTTTGAGTTTACGACTGTGGTGGAAACTGGTTGAAATGAAATAGGATAGTTGACGAGAGAGTGAATTGCACATTAGGTGAACAGTAGTCTTCTGACATTCAGTTAGCTCACCTCTCTAGGGGAGGTAAGATTATGCCACTGCATTTGAATGCTGACCAATGCAGTATGGCCCTTGGTGCTTTATTTTGGTTATAGCAACTGCAGGTTTTTTTTTTTTTTTTAGTTTAAGTGGAAATACTAAATAAACCGAAGACAGAAACCAGTATCTCCTAGTTTTGCTTTCTAATTAAGTTGTTGTAAATTAATTGAACTTTTCATATAGAAATTACAGCTGTTTACGTACAAGTCTTCACTTTTCTTAAAAATTAAAGGTTAACAGTGGAACAGGGAAAATTGAAGCATGTTTACAGGGTTGTGAGGCTCAAAAGAGATAAAGGAAATGGTTAAATATAAGGTGATTGTTACAGACACACGTATTGCAGGTATAGAAGTATAGTAACATTTCTTCCAAGGAACTCCAACAGAGTGAGATAAGTGGTAATTGATTTGCACAGTAATACTCAAATCATTTTTTATAATGCTGTGGTACAGTATAACTTTATTTAAACAAAAGTTATTTTACAGCTGAGGTCTGATAAATGGTTTTTAAATCATCATTCTTGATAAATCTTAACACTTGCAGAAAAAGCTGCTTAAAATTTTGCTCTGAATTTAATACTGCCACCAGTCTCTCCTAGCTGCAAAGATCTATTTGTTTACTAGTATTAATAACTGAAGAGAACAAAAATCTTAAAGGAAAATCTCTATAAAATTTAGCAAAGAGGGCTTCCCTGGTGGCGCAATGGTTGAGAGTCTGCCTGCCGATGCAGGGGACCACTGGGGTCCTTAATCTTTGTTGGAGATTAAGAACCAGATGATTCTTGATGTATGGTGTGGTTCATGGGGTTTTTAATTTTGCTGATGTTTCTCTGTAGGCAACATTTCTGTTCTTGGAATCTATTCTGTGCCCTCAGGAATACGGTTCTTCATATGTGGAGTGCTAGAGTAACTTTATAGCCTCTCTGCAGTACTGACTCTATACGTCTACACAACTTCTATTAGTAATTGAATAACTTAGGTAACTTTGATAAGAGATTGTTGTGTAGAAATGCACAACTTGGGTTCTAGTCCAGATAGCGTTACTACCTAGCTAGTTGACTTGTGTGAAGATTTCTCGGCCTTGTAAATGAATGAAGTTGGGTATATTTTCTTTCATTTCTTAATACTAGATTGCCTTCTATAACCTGGGTCTGCCGGCTTCCTATTTTCCTAAGCAAATTTGCAACCTCAAGAATAATGAAATAGGAGCAGAGGACCTTTAGGGTCCAGAGACCAGAGTAGGTGCAAACTAGGGGAGTGTTAAATTAGTACAATAATCTTACTAGTAGGAGGCCTATGTGATTTATCCTATAAACCAGGATATTCATGAGAGGGAAAGAGGATATTAATTATGCTGTAATAACAGAATTAAACTATGTTTGTCCTAACCAAACCTGGATTTACTGTCACTCACTCAATGAGGTACAGGAATTCCATCCATAAAATTTCACCAGAAAGTTTATTACCAGAGATAGAAACATAGGAAATGTAGGGAAGTATTTAAGGACTTGTAATCATGAAATTTCTGTTAGAACCTGCAGTTCTAACTGAACTGCAGGTGAGGCATTCTTCAGACCTTGTGACACACTTTCCTCCACTTTTGGGATGATTCTGGCTTGTGTATTGCTGTTTCTGGTAATCCAGATAAGGTCCTCTTTTCAACCAAAGCCTGGCCCACAGGAGAGGCCTAGAATAGTGTCACTGCAGTTTTAAATTCCTGTCAGGAGACTGGAAAGAATTGTCCCCCAACCCTTGTTTAAAGTAGTTGTATTTATTTTGGAGACCTTTATTAAAATCACAGTATGGGATTTATGAATCACTTACCTGTACCCATGGTTACATTTTGCATATTAAAAATCAGCTTTCCAATACAGTTTTAATTCTTTTACACACAAAAACGATGTATAAAAATATTGATTTTGGGAGTTCCCTGGAGGCTTAGTGGTTAGGATTTGGTGCTTTCACTGCAGAGGCCCAGGTTCGATCCCTGGTCAGGGAACCATCCCGCATGCTGCGAGTTGCAGCCAAAATACAAAAAATAAAAATAAAATGATTTTTTTTCATCTTTTTCATCCTTAGTCTTCTTGACCCCATCAACCTTCTTTTCTCCAAGTGTGCTTCCCAGAAGCCTCAAATAAGCTTACTGTAACTCTAATAACATTTTAATTGTTATGTAAATGATACATAAATATGTTCTTGTAAAAAAGGAACTTTTGATGTTCCCTTCAGAAAAAAGATAGTCATGTTACCAGTTTACTGAATATCCTTTCAGTCCTTTCTGTGAAATTACTTCCAAATATAGTGTTTTGTATATGTGTTTAGAATATTTTTAAAGTTTTGGTAGATCTTTTATTTTTCTTCTTTACAACTAGTGAGTTTTTTATTCTTTAAATTAAGGTATAATTAACATTAGTTTCAGGTGTGCAACATAATGATTCGAGATTTGTGTATACATATTGCGAAATGATCACCATAAGTTTAGTTAACTACCACCTACATACTTAGTTATAAAATAATTTTTTTTCTTGTGATGAAGTTGATCCTTTTTAATCTAAACTTTAAAAAATTGCTGAGAAGTGGTCCATAAATATAACTGATGTAGTTAATTTAGCCATTTACGTATTGATCAACATCTTGGTTGTTAGAAACATTTTTATGCATGCCTTTTATCCTAGAGAAAATACATATCTGATTTTCTCTAGGAGAGAAAAGTGGAATTGTTAGGTCACAGCGCATTTGTTGACAAGTTGCTCTCGAAAATGACTACTAATTGATACTCTCACTTTCAGAGTACGAGAAGTAAGTAGGTTTTTTTACATGTTCTTTAAAAATTTTGTTTTATTTATTCTTTATACAGCAGGTTTTTATTAGTTATCTGTTTTACACATATTAGTGTGTATATGTCAATCCCAATCTCCCAATTCATCACACCACCACCCCCCAACCCCCGCCACTTTCGCCCCTTGGTGTCCATACGTTTGTTCTCTACATCTGTGTCTCTATTTCTGCCCTGCAAAACGGTTTGTCTGTACCATTCCTCTAGGTTCCACATATATGCGTTAATATACGATATTTGTTTTTCTGACTTATTTCACTCTGTATGACAGTCTCTAGATCCATTCACGTCTCTACAAATGACCCAGTTTCGTTCCTTTTCATGGCTGAGTAATAATCCTTTGTATATATGTACCACATCTTTATCCATTCGTCTGTCGATGGGTGTTTAGGTTGCTTCCATGACCTGGCTATTGTAAGTAGTGCTGCATTGAACATTGGGGTGCATGTGTGTTGTTGAATTATGGTTGCCTCTGGGTATGTGCCTGGTTGAGGGATTGCTGGGTCATACGGTAGCTCTATTTTTAGTTTTTTAAGGAACCTCCATACTGTTCTCCATTGTGGCTGTATCAATTTACATTCCCACCAACAGTGCAAGAGTGTTAGCTTTTCTCCATACCCTCTCCAGCATTTGTTGTTTGTAGATTTTCTGATGATGCCCATTCTAACTGGGGTGAGGTGATACCTCAAGATAGTTTTGATTTGCATTTCTCTAATAATTAGTGATGTTGAGCACCTTTTCATGTGCTTCTTGGCCATCTGTATGTCTTCTGTGGAGAAATGTCTATTTAGGTCTTCTGCCCATTTTTGGATTGGGTTGTTCTTTTAATATTGAGCCGCATGAGCTGTTTATATATTTTGGAGATTAATCCTTTGTCTGTTTGTATGTTGATTCGTTTGCAAATATTTTCTCCCATTCTGACGGTTGTCTTTTTGTCTTGCTTGTAGTTTCCTTTGCTTTGCAAAAGCTTTTAAGTTTCATTAGGTCCCATTTCTTTATTTTTGTTTTTATTTCCATTACTCTAGGAGGTGGGTCAAAAAAGATCTTGCTGTGATTTATGTCAGAGAGTGTTCTTCTTATGTTTTCCTCTAAGAGTTTTATAGTGTCCGGTCTTAACATTTAGGTCTCTAATCCCTTTTGAGTTTATTTTTGTTGATGGTGTTAAGGAGTGTTCTAATTTCATTCTTTTACATGTAGCTGTCCAGTTTTCCCAGCACCACTTATTGAAAAGACTGTCTTTTCTCCATTGTATATACTTGCCTCCTTTGTCATAGATTAGTTGACCATAGGTGTGTGGGTTTATCTCTGGGCTTTCTATCCTGTTCCATTGATCTATATTTCTGTTTTTGTGCCAGTACCATATTGTCTTGATTACTGTAGCTTTGTAGTACAGTCTGAAGTCAGGGAGTCTGATTCCTCCAGCTCCGTTTTTTTCCCTCAAGATTGCTTTGGCTATTCGGGGTCTTTTGTGTCTCCATACAAATTTTAAGGTTTTTTGTTCTAGTTCTGTAAAAAATGCCACTGGTAATTTGATAGGGATTGCATTGAATCTGTAGATTGCTTTGGGTAATATAGTCATCTTCACAATATTGATTCTTCCAATCCAAGGACACGGTATATTTCTCCGTTTGTTTGTGTCATCTTTGGTTTCTTTCATCAGTGTCTTACAGTTTTCTGAGTACAGGTCTTTTACCTCCTTAGGTAGGTTTATTCCTAGGTATTTTATTCTTTTTGTTGCAGTGGTGACTGGGATTGTTTCCTTAATTTATCTTTCTGATCTTTCGTTGTTAGTATATAGGGATGCAAGAGGTTTCTGTGCATTAATTTTGTATCCTGCAACTTTACCAAATTCACTGATTAGCTCTAGTAGTTTTCTGGTGGCATCTTTAAGATTCTCTATGTATAGTATCATGTCATCTGCAAACAGTGACAGTTTTACTTCTTCTTTTCCAATTTCTATTGTTTTTATTTCTTTTTCTCCTCTGATTGCCGTGACTAGGACTTTCAAAACTATGTTGAATAGTAGTGGCGAGAGTGGACATCCTTGTCTTGTTCCTGATCTTAGAGGACATGCTTTCAGTTTTTCACCTTTGAGAATGATGTTTGCTGTCGTTTTGTCGTATATGGGCTTTATTATGTTGAGGTAGTTTCCCTTTATGCCCACTTTCTGGAGAGTTTTTTTCATAAATGTGTGTTGAATTTTGTCAAAAGCTTTTTCTGCATCTATTGAGATGATCATGTGGTTTTTCTTCTTCAGGTTGTTAATATGGTGTATCACATTGATTGATTGGCATATACTGAAGAATCCCTGCATCCCTGGGATAAATCCCACTTGCTCATGGTGTATGATCCTTTTAATGTGTTGTTGGATTCTGTTTGCTAGTATTTTGTTGAGGATTTTTGCATCTATATTCATCAGTGATATTGGTTTGTAATTTTCTTTTTTTTTTGGTAGTATCTTTGCCTGGTTTCGTATCAGGGTGATGGTGGCCACGTAGAATGAGCTTGGGAGTGTTCCTTCCTCTGCAGTTTTTTGGAAGAGTTTGAGAAAGATGGGTGTTAGCTCTTCTCTAAATGTTTGATAGAATTCACTTGTGAAGCCATCTGGTCCTGGACTTTTGTTTGTTGGAAGATTTTTAATCACAGTTTCAATTTCATTACTTGTGATTGGTGTGTTCATATTTTCTATTTCTTCCTGGTTCAGTCTTGCAAGGTTATACCTTTCTAAGAATTTGTCCATTTCTTCCAGGTTGTCCATTTTATTGGCATAGAGTTACTTGTAGTAGTCTCTTAGGATGCTTTGTATTTAGGCAGTGTCTGTTGTAACTTCTTCTTTTTCATTTCTAATTTTATTGATTTGACTCCTCTCTTTCTTGAAGAGTCTGGTTAAAGGTTTATCAATTTTGTTTATCTTCTCAAAGAACCAGCTTTTAGTTTTATTGATCTTTGCTATTGTTTTCTTTGTTTCTATTTCATTTATTTCTGCTCTGATCTTTATGATTTCTTTCCTTCTACTAACTTTGGGTTTTGTTCGTCTTTCTGTAGTTCCTTTAGGTGTAAGGTTAGATTGTTTATTTGAGACTTTTCTTGTTTCTTGAGGTAGGCTTGTATAGCTATAAACTTCCCTCTTAGAACTGCTTTTGCTGCATCCCGTAGGTTTTGGATCATTGTGTTTTCGTTGTCATTTGTCTCTAGGTATTTTTTTTCTTTTTTTTTTTTTTCTCCCTGCGGTACGCGGGCCTCTCACCGCTTTGGCTTCTCCTGTCACGGAGCACAGGCTCTGGACACGCAGCCTCAGCGGCCATGGCTCACGGGCCCAGCTGCTCTGCGGCACGTGGGATCCTCCTGTACCGGGGCACGAACCCATGTCCCCTGCATTGGCAGGTGGACTCTCAACCACTGTGCCACCAGGGAAGCCCTCTAGGTATTTTTTGATTTCCTTTTTGATTTCTTCAGTGATCTCTTGGTTATTTACTAACATACTGTTTAGCCTCCATGTGTTTGTGTTTTTTACGTTTTTTCCTTGTAATTGATTTCTAATCTCCTAGCGCTGTGGTCGGATAAGATGCTTCATATGATTTCAGTTTTCTTAAGTTTACGGAGGCTTGATTTGTGACCCAAGATTTGTCCTATCCTGGAGAATGTTCCGTGTGCACTAGAGGAGAAAGTGTAATCTCCTGTTTTTTGGATGGAATGTCCTATAAATATCAATTAAATCTATCTGATCTGTTGTGTCATTTAAAGCTTGTGTTTCCTTATTAATTTTCTGTCTGGATGATCTGTCCATTGCTGTAAGTGAGGTGTTAAAGTCCCCTACTATTATTGTCTTACTGTTGATTTCCTCTTTTATGGCTGTTAGCATTTGCCGTATGTATTGTGGTGCTCCTGTGTTGGGTGTATATATATTTATAATTGTTATATCTTCTTCTTGGATTGATCCCTTGATCATTATATAGTGTCCTTCCTTGTCTCTTGTAACATTCTTTATTTTAAAGTCTATTTTATCTGATATGAGTATTGCTACTCCCGCTTTCTTTTGATTTTTATTTGCATGGAATATCTTTTTCCATTTCCTCACTTTCAGTCTGTCTGTGTCCCTAGATATGAAGTGGGTCTCTTGTAGACAGAATATATATGGGTCCTGTTTTTGTATCCATTCAGCAAGCCCGTGTCTTTCTGTTGGAACATTTAATCCATTCACGTTTAAGGTAATTATCGATATGTATGTTCCTATTACCATTTTCTTAATTGTTATGGGTTTGTTTTTGTAGGTCCTAAGGTAATTATCGATATGTATGTTCCTATTACCATTTTCTTAATTGTTATGGGTTTGTTTTTGTAGGTCCTTTTCTTCTCTTATGTTTCCCACTTAGAGAAGTGCCTTTTGCATTTGTTGTAGAGCTGGTGTGGTGGTGCTGAATTCTCTTAGCTTTTGCTTGTCTGTAAAGCTTTTGATTTCTCCATCAAATGGGAATGAGATCCTTGCCAGGTAGAGTAATCTTGGTTGTAGGTTCTTCTCTTTCATCACTTTAAATATATTGTGCCACTCCCTTCTGGTTTATAGAGTTTCTGCTGAGAAATCAGCTGTTAACCTAATGGGAGTTCCCTTGTATGTTATTTGTCGTTTTTCCCTTGTTGCTTTCAATAATTTTTCTTTGTCTTTAATTTTTGTCAGTTTGATTACTGTGTGTCTCGGTGTGTTTCTCCTTGGGTTTATCCTGTCTGGGACTCTCTGCTCTTCCTGGACTTGGGTGGCTATTTCCTTTCCCATGTTAGGGAAGTTTTCGACTATAATCTCTTCAAATATTTTCTCAGGTCCTCTCTCTCTCTCTCTTTTCCTTCTGGGACCCCTGTAATGTGAATGTTGTTGCGTTTAATGTTGTCCCAAAGGTCTCAGGCTGTCTTCATTTCTTTTCATTCTTTTTTGTTTATTCTCTTCCGTGGCAATGAATTCCACCATTCTGTCTTCCAGGTCACTTATCCATTCTTCTGCCTCAGTTATTCTGCTATTGATTCCTTCTAGTTTTTTTTTCATTTCAGTTATTGTATTGTTCATCTCTGTTGGTTTGTTCTTTAATTCTTCTAGGTGTTTGTTCTTTAATTCTTCTAGGTCTTTGTTAAACATTTCTTGCATCTTCTCGATCTTTGCCTCCATTCTTTTTCCGAGGTCCTGGATCATCTTCACTATCATTATTCTGAATTTTTTTTCTGGAAGGTTACGTATCTCCACTTCATTTAGTTGTTTTTCTGGGGTTTTATCTTGTTCCTTCATCTGGTACAAAGTCCTGCCTTTTCATTTTGTCCATCTTTCTGTGAATGGTTTTCCTTCCACAGGCTGAAGAATTGTAGTTCTTCTTGCCTCTGCTGTCTTCCCTCTGGTGGAGGAGGTTATCTCGCTTTGTTTTACATTTTTTTAAGGCACTTATTTCCTGTAGCAAAATGCCATTTTATGACATTTTTCCCTTAAATGTAATAAAACATGTGATTCATAACTGTCAGTGCGTTTTCTTAATTAAAGCTTTGCTAAAGATTATGGTCATGAGTAAAATCGCCTGTCATACTGCAGTTTTTGTTTTCACTATCCAAGCTCTTAAAATGAATTCCTCGTCTATTAGGAATTGTTTCCTTATAGATTAAGATATTAGAATAATATTCAAAGAAGTTGTATAGTGGCTCACCAGTGATGTTTGAAAAATGGATATGTGAAAATCACACACTTGTTCATGTATGTTTATATATACTTGGAGCCACTGGTAGCTTATTTTTCTTAGGTTTCATCTGCCTGAAAAAATTTTTTTAAATTAAAATTTCTTTATATTTTAATTTTTAGGTTGGCTTTGTTTTTCAGTCTTAGATTTTTTCTAATGATATGCTAGGAGGGCGGTTTCCTCCATTTTGGCTGGAACATGGGAAAATGAAAATATTGTTTTCTTTTTTAAAAATAAATTTATTTATTTTATTTTTGGCTGCGTTGGGTCTTTATTGCTGTGCATGGGCTTTATCTAGTTGCAGTGAGCGGGGGCTACTCTTCGTTTTGGTGCACAGGCTTCTTATTGTGGTAGCTTCTCTTGTTGTGGAGCACGGGCTCTTAGGCCTGTGGGCTTCAGTAGTTGTGGCTAGCAGGCTCTAGAGCCCAGGCTCAGTAGTTGCAGTGCATGGGCTTATTTGCTCTGCCAGGTGTGGGATATTCCCGGACTAGGGCTCGAACCTGTGTCCCCTGCATTGGCAGGCGGATTCTTAACTACTGCACTACCAGGGAAGTCCTGAGGTCATTTATTTAAATACACTTATCCGTAAACCTACAATGAACATTTTTCTTTTTTTTGGTGGGGGGGCTGTGCCGCTCAGCCTGCAGTATCTTAGCTCCCCAACCAGGGATCGCACCTGTGCCGACTGCAGTGGAAGCATGGAGTCTTAACCACTGGGCCTCCAGGAAAGTCCCTGCAGTGAACATCTCATACTGACATCATTGTACCTTGTGTTGATTACCAGATAATTTCTCAGAAATGAAATTGTTTCATTAAAAAGTATGTACATTTTATTTTACTTTTAAAAAATTTTTAAATTAAAAAATTTAAAGTTTTAAAAATTTTATTGGATTATAGTTGATTTACAATGTGTGTTAGTTTCAGGTGTACAGCAGAGTGATTCAGTTATATATATACACATATATTCTTTTTCAGATTCTTTTCTCATATAGGTTATCACAGAAGATTGAGTAGAGTTCCCTGTACTATACAGTAGGTCCTTATTGGTTATCTTATAAAAAAGTATATATATTTTATTATTATTATTATTATTTTGGCCATGCGGCTTGCGGGATTTTAGTTTCCTGACCAGGTAATGAACCTGGGCCCTTGGCAGTGAGAACATGAAGGCCTAACCACTGGACTGCCAAGAAATTCCCCAAAAAGTATATACGTTTTAAATGACAGATTACCCTTGAAAGATTCTACTGCTTAATACTCATTCCAACAGCATGAGAGAAATGTCCATTTATATAAGCTGGTCAATGCTTGGTATTCTCTGTTTTGTCAGAATGATAGGTGAAAACTGTTCTGTTTTACTTTACATTTCTTAGTACAGTTGAGTTAGCATTTCATATTTGGCCACTGGTATTTCGTTTTTGAATCATCTCTTTATTTTTTACTCAGATTTATTTATTTTTTTTTAAAGCTCAGTGTCATTCTTTTAACAGAAAAGGAGTGGGTTGATGAGGGTCTAAGAGTAGCACAAAGGACTTCCTTATGTGGAACTTGGAATTAGACAGATGTGTTCACAGTTGGCATTGCACATCTGCATGTTCCCCTTCTCCCTCTCTTAGGGAGTCTGCCCTGTGAAGTTGACAGCATGAAGGAGCAGACCAGAATGCTTGCTTTTTGTGGACAGCTAGCTCCCAAAGAAAAGGGCAGAAAGGTGTTGGCTTTGCAAGTCAGTTCTTTTCCTAAACTCATTAATCAGGAAACTTACTGTTTCTGTGGGAGGAATTGGGACTTGGGAACAGGGATATTCCAGGAAAGTCTTCCTTTTAAAAAAGTAAATTAGGGGTTTCCCTGGTGGCACAGTGGTTAAGAATCCGCCTGCCAATGCAGGGGACACGGGTTCAATCCCTGGTCCGGGAAGATCCCACATGCCGTGGAGCAACTAAGCCCGTGCACCACAATTACTGAGCCTGCTCGCCTAGAGCCCGTGCTCCACAACAAGAGAGCCACTGCAATGTGAAGCCCACGCACCACAACAAAGAGTAACACCTACTTGCTACAACTAGAGGAAGCCCGCGTGCAGCAGAGAAGACCCAACGCAGCCAAGAATAAATAAATAAATAAATAAACAAACATTTAAAAAAAAGTTATTAAAAAAAAAGAAATCACTTTCCTATCCCAGCGTATCCAACCACATTGGCCAGCATAATTTGTCAAATAACTTTTAATGAGAATAAATTACAGTATTGATTGTGTACTTAATGATACTCGATCGATAAAATGTCAGAATTATAGAGGCCACAGAGTTAAATGTGCACTTTTTTCCCATTGTATTTCCTGAGGAGGTGTTAAAGTTGAGAGAGTAAAATTTAAACAAAAATCCAAAATTTTTGAGTTCAAAAGAATTTATTGAAATCAAAATCTCTCCCTTTTATTTTTTTAATTTGTTTAATATTTGTATTTTAAGGATTCTTTTTGATATGGACCCGTTTTTAAAGTCTTTATTGAATTTGTTACAATATTGCTTCAGTTTTATGTTTTGGTTTTTTGGCCAGGAGGCATGTGGGATCTCAGCTCCCTGACCAGGGATCGAACCCGTGACCCCTGCATTGGAGGGTGGATTCTTAATCACTGGACCACAAGGGAAGTCCCCTGATTTTAAAGCAATAGAAAGATTATTAACTCATGCTCAAATATTTTTTGGTTTGTAAATAACATTTAATATTGAAGTTAGAAAGTTTTATTTTTATGTGGTCAGAATAATTTTTAAAATTTCTGACCTTAATTTTGTGATTATTAATGTCTAATTGATTTGTAATAAAACTCGCTTGTGTGGCCTATCCCTAAATACTTTTCAGTACATCAGGTAGTTTGTATAAGGCTGTGTTTTGTAACCACCAGGCACTTAATTTACTTGACTTAGCAATGTTTTGGGACATGTTTTCTACTTTGTTGAGGGAAAGGTCTTTCAAATGTTCTATACTGTATAACTTCCATACAATATACATGATATTTACAAAATATACCTCAGTCGAATTCTAATGTTCAAATATTGTTTTTGTTAAATTAGGTTTTTTCCTGCTTCCCTTTTTTTCCTATCTCTCCATATTTTTTTCTGTATCTCATTTTTGTTAGTGAAGTATTTATCCTTATGCACATTGACACATATGTATACACTTATATATGTGTCCCAAAAGTATAAAGAAGTATAAAGCAAATACCCATGTACTCACTATTCTGCTTTAGAAATAAAATTACTACAATATTCAAGATCCCTGTGTGCCCATCCCTGGTGATATCTTCATCCTTCATCAGTCTTCCTTTCATGAAATCTTATTTGAATGTTTCTCGGTTTTAACTCAAAGATTACTTTGTTTTAGTCTATGAATTGGTCATTGCCACGATTTTTGGGATTCATGTTTTGCTGAATTACTGTGTGAAGATCGCTTCTATCTTTTATGGCTTGGATCTAGATACAGCCTATTACGGTTGCCAAACTTTGTTTTCTGACGACAAATAGTTTGAAGTCTTCTGATTTATTTTCTGCATGCTCCTTGATGCATGTGAATGTATTTATATGTATATATAATATATATAGAAAAATGTATTCCGTTGGGAGTTGATTCACTAACTTTACTGTATTAAAACATGTTACATTGCTAATTTTTCCGTGTTACATTCTATTAGTGAACGGATTGGTCTATCAGTTCAGTGTAAGTAAACTTAATATTTTCTACATCTTGATTTGAACACTGAAGACCACTTTGAATCTACATTTGAAATGTAGTTGATTTCTTGTTAGGAATTTGAGTCTCAGAACTTTGGATTTTGTTGAGAATAATTATTCCACTGACTTAACTGAAATTGGTTTGTTATTCTGTTAAATATTTTGCATGATGTGGTTGTAAAAACAATTCCATGTTTTTTTGTTTTGTTTTGTTTTGTTTTAGAGCTCAGTTCCCCCCAGATTATAAAAGCAGGAAAACTCAAGACAAAGAAATCCAACAAGGTATGTCATGACAAGAAATAGTTTTTAACTATTTTGAAAGGAACTCCTCTTAGATTATTGTGTATTTTTCTCTTCTAAGTCTATCATTGATGTTAGTTTAAAGTTAATATACTAGAAAATTGTAACCTTTATCCAAATCCCCATATGCCTCTGTTATCCTGTCTCTATCAGTTTAGTCAAGGTCATTATTCATGCCACAAGTTGGATCGTAAGACATTCCTCTTGCTGTGTTCTGTTGTTTGGAGAAGGTTTTGCGTTATTTTTGCAAATGCCTGCATATAATTGAATGAGGGTGATTTTAAAAATTGCTTTCACTTTTAGAAAATATTTTTTCTACTTAAAATTTCTAAACTGCAGACATAACACTTATTTACCTCTTAGGCTAGTGATTTCAGCGATATGTCGAACTGGCCAACACCAAGTGAATTAGTGAACACTGAAGTGAGTATTGTTTTAAGACTTCTTATTTATTTTTTTTAAATAAAGGGAAGGTATTCTCATTTTAACATGCTGAATTTATTTTACTTCAAATTTAGAGAATTGCATTAATAAAATACCCATTTTTCAGATACCTTGATTTCATTCATCACATTGCCTTCATCTGGTTGTATTCTCAGGACCACACATTTGGAAAGGATGGGGTACCATGCTGTCAGCTTCACGTAATGCCTACAAATAGATTACTTTTTAATGTGTCTAAGTGAAGCCCATTTTGTGTTTCAGAATGTATTCTATATATGTTTTCTTTGAGTTACAGTCTTTTCAATGTGTTGAAGTCCTAACTCTATATACACATGCATATATATGCATATATATCATATCAAGAGATGTTCAGTAAATGGATTTTTAATTTATCTATGAAAGAAGTTCTAAAAGATGTTCTGAGATATTCTATCAAAAGTCTTTTTAGAGAAGTAGTATATATGGTATCTGGTTACGTGGTTTCATTTGACACTACATCTTGCTATTTGTAATTTGTGCAGAATTATTGGTGTGTAGTTTAAAAACTATAAACTATAACTAAAACTAGTTAACTATAACTATAAAGCAGCTTAGTTGTTGTATAAATGACATAATAAACTGCACATATATAAAGTGTACAGTTTGATACGCTTTAACCTATGAAACCTTTGCCACAAACAAGATAATGAACTTAATTTGTAATTCTTCCTGTCACATTCCACCCCCTCACCCCATCATCCCAGGCAACCACTGATAAGCTTTCTGTCACTTGGTTAATTTGCATTTTCTACAGTTTTTTTTTTTTTAAATTGGAGTATAGTTGATTTACAAGGCATTTTCTACAATTTTATGTAAGTGGAGTCATACAGGATGCATCCTTTTTTTTTTCTGGCTTTCATTTAGCTTAATTATTTTGAGATTTATTTATGTTATACGTATTAGTAGTTCATTCCTTCTTATTTTCTGGATAGTACTCCATTGTATGGATATAACGCTGTCCATTCGCCTATTGGTGGACATTTGTGTTGATTCCAGTTTTTGGCTCTTAAAAATAAAGCTGCTATATCAGGACTTCCCTGGTGGTGCAGTGGTTAAGAATCCACCTGCCAATGCAGGGGACACGGGTTCGAGCCCTGGTCCGGGAAGATCCCACATGCCGCGGAGCAACTAAGCCCGTGTGCCACAACTACTGAGCCTGCGCTCTAGAGTCCGCGTGCCACAGCTACTGAAGCCCGCGCGCCTAGATCCCGTGCTCCACAGCAAGAGAAGCCACCGCAATGAGAAGCCTGTGCACCACAACAAAGAGTAGCCTCCGTTCGCCACAACTAGAGAAAGCCCGCGTGCAGCAACGAAGATGCAACGCAGTCAAAAATAAATTTATAAAAAGAAATAAAGCTGCTATATAAGCATTTATGTACAAAATTTTGCATGGAATAATGTTTTTCTTGGGAGTAGAATGGTTGGATTTTATGGTAGCTATTTATTTAACTTTTAAAACTACTAAACTTTTTATTCCACCAGCAGTGTATGAGAATTCTACTTATTCTGTAGCCTCACTAATACTCTATGTGGTCAGCCTTTTAATTTTAGTCAGTCTAGTAGGTGTATAGTGGTATCACACTATAGTTTTTAATTTGCATTTTTCTAATGATGTCAAGCACATTTTCATGTACATTTGTCATCACTATATCTTTTTGATGAAGTGTCTGTTCAACTCTAGCCCACATTTCAATTGTTTTCTTGTTACTGCATTGTAGAGTTCATTATATATTTTAGATACAAGTCCTTTTATCAAATACTTAGCAAATATTTTCTTCCAGTTTTTCAAATGACTTTTAACAGTGTCTTTTGTAAAGTAGTTTTTTATTTTTGATAAAAGTTGTCATTCTTTTTGCGATATTTAGGTAAGGTGTTACCACAGATTTTTGGATATGTTAGTGAAAATGTTCATGAAAATTATTTCATTCAGAAAACCTTTTTGCAGTGTCAGAGTGTCATCAGCCTAGGAAATAAGAAGCCGCAAAACAGAAAAGAAAGAGAAGACAAGGTTGAAAAGAGAAGTAACAGTGAAAGCAAAGAAAGCCGGGAAACAAAATTAGATGGTCCTGGTGAAAATGTCAGTGAGGATGAGGCTCAGTCAAGTAATCAACGAAAGAAAGGTTAGTTTGTTTACATCTTCATTTTGATTTTTAAGTTTTTGAAGAGAGTTGTAGTAATGAAGAATTGTATTTAATCAGTTGATTCCTGGTAGTCACCAGTTAGTAGTTTGGATTTCTTCAGGATACCATCTACAATGGTAACTGATTTTCTTTTATAGCATTTCTGAACTATGAGACTTTCCTCTCTACATTTGACTTGTATTTTATGTAAGAATGGATTTAAATTCCACCGATAGAGGTGGGTGTAGATATATTCTTGGAAAGTTGTATGATAACTATTGTTTTTTAAATCTGCATTGGAACAGCTCCCTTTTTTTCAGGAAATTTTGAGAAAATATTTTTCTGAGACAAAATTGAGAACAATCTTGGTCAACTCTTTTTCCTCATTGCATTCCCCCATTACTCTTTGAAGGAAAAAAATATTGTCTTTACATCCTTTTCCATATTCTTTTAGGAACTTCTCATATGTCTAGGGACAGATTATGATTTAATTGGTAAAAGCATATTCTCATTAAGTGTTCTGAGTCTCAATAAAAGTGTCTTCAGGGGTTTTTAGGCAGAAAAGTTCTTTAAACTGTCAGAAGGTCAGTAGCTGAGACAAAGTGAACTCTGGGGAGAGGGCAGGGGGTGCTAGTGGAGAGGTAGGAAAGGTCCATGTTATTCAGGGCTTTGGTAACTTGGAATTGGTATTTTAAGTACTGTGGGAAGCCATTGAAGCATTTTAATTTTTGGAGGTGATGGGGCATGGGAGGGGACATTTCATGATGAATTAGTTGCCAGCCAACTTCTTTAATAATGGAACTAACAGCCTACCGTGTACTGAGCACTTACTTGAATTTTTCTTTTTTTTGATGACTATTATAACCCTTAGCTGCAGGGTAATCATGAGGCTCACTCGATATAGTATGCCAAGGGTAATTGCTCAGAAGTGGTGGCAGTAGGACAACCATGTGGTTGTTACAAAAAATTTCCCCATTTCTTGAATGCTTAATCACTAACCTTTTTCATGCTCCTTTGATGCATAAGTAGTCTTTTTGACTGTCTAGAAGTCATACAGGTAACAAGACCTATCCTGCTCTAAAATTTGTCTTCCTTGTTAGTTGCTTCAATTAAAACTGATTAGCCAACACTAAAATGTGGGTGTTTGTAGTTAAAGTAATTTTATATAATTGGGTCATGAATTGACTCTCCTTAGAGCACACATGTTTATCTTTAAGTGCTTATTTATGCCCAAAGTATCTCATTGATAGAATTTACAGTATAGACTTTAAGGAGTTTTTAGATTCTTTCATATTCTCTTTTCCTTATCTGTCTGTAGTTTGCAGTATTAGTAGGAAATTAGTACACTAATATTCCCTTAATTACTTTGATAGTTTTTTCCTTTGCCCATGAGTCTGTTTTAGTTGAAATTAGTACACTAATATTCCCTTAATTACTTTGATAGTTTTTTCCTTTGCCCATGAGTCTTTTTGTTTTAGTTGAAATATATAGAAGTGTTCAGGCAGAAGACTGAACATTTTGAAACCTTAACTATGGAATTCATGAATAGGTAACCTTCAGGATTTCACTATACTAAATATAACAATTAATTACACTATCACTTAGTCAACAAGAAGCTTTAAATTGCTTGTATCTCTTAAGAAGTTAGGAAAATGTGTAGTAGCTATACAAAGGTTTATCAAATGCAGTTAGACAGATTTTATACTTAAACTTTATTTTGAAAAAGCTCTTTCATTAGTAGTGATGCTGGATGAATTAATATTTGAGGCAGTGATTTGAAACTAAAAGTGTTTTGAATCACTGGTCAAACAGTTATCAGGTATACCCTGTTCTAAAGCCTAAGTATCAAGTATTAGATGGAAGTAGTGTGTACACTTAATATTTTTTATGGCTTATTTGTCAGAATTAAACAGAAGAGTGTGCATTTCACTTAAAAGCAAAAGAATTCCAATGATACTCTATCACTGGCTTTTCACTTGAGTTTTAGAAACTTATTATTTGCCCAAACAAGTTTATTAAAGAGCTGGGGGAGCAGAAGAAAATCATTTTGGTACTCTATAAGTAATCCCTTTAAGGACAAATTAAGTCTTTCATTTATTTAATTAAAATTTAGAGTCCTTTCACAATTGCAAAGCTTTAATGAAAATTGTGCATTGTCATTAAATGATTTTATTTTGTTTTCTTCAAGCTAATAAGCACAAGTGGGTACCACTCCACTTAGATGATGTAAGACCAGACAGTCAAGAAAGACCAGGGTCCCGGAATAGCTCAAGATGTCAACCTGAAGCAAATAAATCACATAACAATAGGAGAAATGACACACGAAGTAAGTAACATTCTAAGAGAAAAATGAGTCATCTAGTCTTAATCTTACTATTTTAACAACCATGTATAGTATAAACTATTTGAGAGTAAGTTGCAGACATTGTGCCCCTTTAACCCTAAATACCTTCAGAGTATGTATCATAAGATCAGTAATACACTGTGACTATCCACAGGCAGAATTTCTCAATAATGCCCTTTACAGTTTTTTTCTCTTTTCTGGGATCTAATCTGTGATCACACATTGCTTTTAGTTGTCTCTGTTAGTCTGGAATAATTCTTCTGCTTTTGTCTTTCATGACGTTGATTTTTTTCTGAAGGCTTTAAGACAGTAATGTGGTAGCTATACTTATACCTTTGGGTTTTCTGATGTTTCCTCATGATTGGATTTGGGTTATAAATTTTTGGCAGGAATACTGTAAAAGTTAAATGGTTTTCTTTGTAGTGTATAACCTGAAAACACATGTGGTATTGGTTTATCTTATTATTGGTGATATTAACTTTGAGCACTTGGTTAAGATGAGGTACTCCAGGTTTCTTTATTGTAAAGATACCCTTTTTCCCTTGGTAATTAACATGTGATTTGTGGAGAGAGACTTTGAGACTGTGGGAATACCCATTTTATCATCAGACTTTTCATATGAGCTTCAGTTTCCATTGGTGATTTTTATTCTTGCCTGATTATTACCATGATGGTTGCAAATGCTGAATAGGTAATCTTGAGAATTTCACTATACTAGTATTTGTCTTACTGCATCTTTCTTTCTATATTTATTAGCTGGCATTCCACTGTAAAGAACAACTTCCTATTATTAGTGTGGACTAAAGGCTTCTTATGTTTTCAGTGGTTGAAATTGTTATCATGATTGTTTAATTTAATGCTCAAATTGTCCCAGAGTTGGCTAGTGGAAGCCTCTTCTGGGTGGTTTCTGGATCATTCTTTAAAAAGTCAACTTTACTGAGTTAATAATTATATATATTAAAGTACACTGAAATTACTGTCAAGTCCCCTAACCATGAGTCTACTTTCTGTCAGATTTGATTTATCTTTTCAGAATTTCATATAAATTGAACTGTGTAATATAAATTATATCCTCTTGTGTTCTTTTGCTCAGCATAATGATTTTCACATTCATCAGTGTTGTTCCATATATCAGTAGTTTCTACCTCTTTATTGCATAATAGTTTTCTATTGAATGGATATTCTCCTTTATCCATTCATGTTGGTGAATATTTGGCTTGTTACCAGTTTTTGCCTGTTATGAGTAATGCCGCCATGAACATTTGTGTACAGACCTTTGTGTGGGCATATGTCTTAGATTCTCGGGTAAACATCTAGGAGTGGATTGCTAGGTGGTATGGTAAACGTGTGTGTGTGTATATTTTTTTGCTGTGCCATGCAGCATGTGGGATCTTAGTTCCCCGACTAAGGATTGAACCCATGCCCCCTGCAGTGAAAGCGTGGAGTCGTAACCACTGGACTGCCAAGGAAGTCCCCGGTAAATGTATATTTAACGTAATAAGAAATTGCCAAATGTTTCTTTTTTTAAAAAATTTATTTATTTATTTTATTTTTGGCTGTGTTGGGTCTTCGTTGCTGCGCACAGGCTTTCTTTAGTTGCGGATATGGGGCTACTCTTTGTTTTGGTCCGCAGGCTTCTCATGGCGGTGGCTTTGCTTTGTTGCGGAGCACGGGCTCTAGGCATGCCAGCTTCAGTAGTTGTGGTATGTGGACTCAGTAGTTGTGGCTTGCGGGCTGTATAGCGCAGACTCAGTAGTGGTGGCGCAAGGGCATAGTTGCTCTGTGGCATGTGGGATCTTCCCGGACCAGGGCTCAAACCTGTGTCCCCTGCATTGGCAGACGGATTCTTAACCACTGTGCCACCAGGGAAGCCCCACCAATGTTTCTTTCCTTTGCTATATGTTAGGTCATATGTCTTGTGGAATTTCCCATATTTTGGATTTGGCTAAATGCTTTATCGTGATACTCCTTAACATGTTCCTTTGTCTTTTCTAAGTGTAACTGGCAATAATAACTAGAGGTTTGGTTAAGATCCAGTTTATTTTTGTTTTGGTAGGAATATTTCATAGTGTGTTTGTGTCAACGCAGTAGGAATAAAATGTCTAGGTGTCTTACTTTCAGATTGTTTTGTGGTTGAGTTGGTTAACAGGTGTTGTTAGCCTTATCCATCCATCATAAAGTGTCCCATCAGGGACTTCCCTGGTGGCTCAGTGGTTAAGAATCTGCCTGCCAGTGCAGGGGACACGGGTTCGAGCCCTGGTCCAGGAAGATCCCACAGGCCGTGGAGCAGCTAAGCCCGTGCGCCACAACTACTGAGCCTGTGCTCTAGAGCCCGTGAGCTATAACTACTGAGCCCGCGTGCCACAACTGAAGCCCACATGCCTAGAGCCTGTGCTCTGCAACAAGAGAAGCCACCACAATGAGAAGCCCGTGCACTGCAACGAAGAGTAGCCCCTGTTCGCCACAACTAGACAAAGCCCATGCACAGCAAGAAAGACCCAACACAGCCAAAAATAAGTAAATAAAATTAATTAATTAAAAAAAATCATTCCCCAGGTACATTATTTTAGCAGGGTTTGTTCAAGTTTCAGAAAGAAGAGGCCAGGAGGATATGTGGAAGCAGTTGGCTGAGCATTTGTGTTTTTTGTTTGTTTGGTTTTTTTTGGCCACCCCACGCAGCTTGTGGGATCTTAGTTCCCCGAGCAGGGATTGAACCCGTGCCCTGGAGAGTGAAAGTGTTGAGTCCTAACCACTGGACCGCCAGGGAATTCCCTGAGCATTTGCGTTTATAGTTTTCTACTGAAATCTTTTAAGTCTGATAATTTTTAAGGCATATTGTCCTGTGAAAGCATTGTACAGTGAGTCCCTGTCTAATCACCATCCAGATTTAGTCACTCTGCTATCTATAATTCATCCATCTGCTGAATCATTTGAAAGTACCTTGCAGATATCGTGGCACTTCAGCACTGATGTCCCAAGAAAATGGAGCATCTAAGAAAATCAACACTAATTCATTATATCATCTAAAATCTAGTCAATGGTTATATTTACTCAATTGTCCACAAAATATGACTTTAAAATTCTAAAACTTGCTACTGGTATCTAGTGAGTAGAGACCAAGGATAATGCTAAACATCCTATAGTACCCAGGACAGCCTCCACACTAAAGAGTTATCTGGCTCAAAATGTCAGTTATGCCATGGTTGAAAAACCCTGGTCTCTGGGGTATACATACCTTTACTTATTTGATTGTTTCCAATTGTTTTTCAAAATTGAAATGTACTTGTTTTTATTCCAGCATTATACAAAAGTTCTGTCTTGGTCAACATTTGCTATTGGGAATTCCCTGGCGGTCCAGTGGTTGGGACTCTGTGCTTCCACTGCAGGACTGCAGAGGGTACAGGTTTGATCTCGATCCTTGGTCGGGGAACTAGGATCCTTCATGCTACAAAGTACAGCCAAAAAGGAAAAAACAAAACAGAAAAATAAAACAAAAAAATATTGATATTTTGGGACCTTAAAATGTTTTTCAGACTGGGACAGATAAAAAAATACTCTTTCATTGTCTTAATTTGCATTTCTCAAGGCCACTGAGGCTGAGCGCCGTTTTTTTATTGTCTATTTGCATTTCCTTGTTTGCCCTGCCAGTCTTTTAATGATTTTTTCCTATTTGGTTGCGGTGTGTGTGTGTGTGTGTGTGTGTGAGAGAGAGAGAGAGAGAGAGAATGCACGAGGGCATAAGAGACATTTGTATGAGTTCTATATGTATTCTGGATATAATTGCTATATTGTGCTGCAGATATCTTCTCCCAGTTTTCATTTCCTTTTTTCTTTAAAAGAAATGTCTTTTACTTAAATAGAAACACCCTTTCCTTAAAAAAATTCCTATTTGTGAAAATAAGTATTATTGTGAAAATAAGTTTTTGTTTTTAGGAGTTTTATATAGTACAAAACTCAGTTGTCTTGGAACTTGTTAAATTTTTAACAGTACAGTTTTAGCAAACGATCTCATTATCTTTTTAGTATGTTACTTATCAGAATATCTTCTTTATATGTCAATACATATGTATTGACATATATGTATTTATATAGTATGTTTATGCCAGAGACATTTTGACAAATTCCTATGGAATCTCTTAAGTTTGTATCTTTCTGAAGAATGACTGGTTACTAATAACTAGTTACAAAGTGGGGAAGGGTGGTTACCACGTTTTCATAAAGATAATCATGTTTTCATAGTTGCAAATTGGAATGTATAAAAATATTTTTATTTTTAAAAAGGTTGGAGGCGTGAAAGAGAAAAGAGAGATGATCAAGATGAAGTTTCCAGTGTGAGAAGTGAGGGTGGTAATATCCGAGGTACCTTTAGAGGCCGAGGAAGAGGCCGAGGACGGGGAAGAGGACGAGGCAGAGGAAATCCTCGATGTGAGACTTGATTTTTTGTTTTGTTAAATTAGATGAACACTGAAAAAAGTGTGCAAGTCGTCTGTTTTTCCCACTATCCCATATACTGTTTTAACTGATTTTACGTGTCTGATAATAAAGATGGTTTTGTATTTGTTTGTTACCCCTTGAGATACTTCACTTTGGATTTTTCTTTATAGTAACTATTTCTTTTTTTTTGTTTTTCAATCTGTGATCATTTTTCTTTTTCTTTATTACATCAAGTGAACTTTGATTATTCATATGGTTATCAAGAACATGGTGAAAGGACTGGTCAACCATTTCAAACAGAACTTAATACCAGTATGATGTATTACTATGATGATGGTACAGGCGTACAGGTGTATCCTGTGGAAGAAGCATTGCTTAAAGAGTATATTAAACGCCAAATGTAAGTCAATCAGACATAAAGAGATGGGGCAGGAAAATCCATTGCAGTATCAAACTTTAACATCACTGATAATATAACACATTTTCTAAGCTGTTTATTAGTAAAATTAGAGCATGTTAATAGTATTTTATATTTTGTTTCTAGGAAATGTTAGTAGAGCATGTATAAAGTATTTTTAAAAATTTATTTTTGGTTCATGTTGTTATTTATATAAGACTCCTTTCTCTCTTGAGGTACTTCTCTGCTTAAAGGATATTAGTTAAAATGTCACGGCATAATATGAATGATTAAATATAAGAATATAAAACTACTTCATATGTTTGAAATTGAACAAGTGAAATTTAGCTTATTTGCAAATAAATGTTTATATTAAAAATTGCAAATGAACATAAATGGCAAAAAATGGTGATACCTTCTGACTTTATAACAGTTGGTTTCAGAATCATAAGTTTGTTTTTTAACTTTTAAGTTCTCTTTCTTTGTGACACATATTCAAAGGAGACTACCTAATCTTTTTTAGTTTTAGACTGTTTATTTTAGTTCTTATAATAGTTGTTTTCTGAATATTGAACTGGAAGTTTAGGAGAATATTAGTTTGTTGTATTATCTTTAAGCAAAAAATAACCCCTCTGCCTGTTAGTATTGTGTAGGATGTTCTGCATATTTATATAGTATGTTTATATAGTGGTGAGAAAAGTGTTTCCAAGTGATGTGCCTAACTAATTTACTGAAATTTGAACCTTTTTTTATCCTTATAAAGGGAAGGAAAAAGGCTATTTTTGAAAAGGCATAAGCATTTTTAGTTTTATTTATTTATTTATTAGTTTTTTGGCTTTGTTGGGTCTTTGTTGCTGCGCCCAAGCTTTCTCTTGTTGTGGTGAGCGGGGGCTACTCTTTGTTGCGGTGCGCGGGCTTCTCATTGCAGTGGCTTCTCTTGTTGCGGAGCACAGGCTCTAGGTGCGTGGGCTTCAGTAGTTGCGGCACGCGGGCTCAGTAGTTGTGGCTCGCGGGCTCTAGAGCACAGGCTTCATAGTTGTGGCGCACGGGCTTAGTTCTCCGCAGCATGTGGGATCTTCCCAGACCAGGGCTTGAACCTATGTCCCCTGCATTGGCAGGC
Source organism: Monodon monoceros (assembly GCF_005190385.1). Taxonomy (NCBI): domain Eukaryota; kingdom Metazoa; phylum Chordata; class Mammalia; order Artiodactyla; family Monodontidae; genus Monodon; species Monodon monoceros. The sequence continues at coordinate 123,288,352 of NW_021703777.1, forward strand.
AGATTCTTAACCACTCCACCACCAGGGAAGCCCCATAATCATTTTTAAAACATCCACCTTTATTTTAAAGAGAAAATGGACCCTAGTCCATTAATAGGAAATAATATCTTCATCAGCCTTAACCAGGCATCTTCCTGGGATGCCTTCATGGTGGATTTGATTGGCTTACAATATGAAGCAAATTGTTTATTTTATTCTTGCTTCTTTTGTTACAGTTGATGCAAACACTGAAGAAAAGGGCCTTTTTATGGGCAGAAAGTGCCTGGCATGTGGCTATCAACTTCAAAACACTATTCTTGTCTTCCTTTGTAACTCTTGCTGTCAGGTCCCTTCTGAGACCTGACAGTGGACATGCAGCTCCATGTCAGGATAATCGGCCTCCAATGTGCCGATTGTGAGGGAGGAGCATAGCTACTTCAGTGCTGACAAGATTTCTGATCATGCAGTGTAGAATCCAGAGCTTCTAAGGTAGGACATGATAATGTCCCCTAGGACACTGAACAAAGTATCAGACATGGCATTGGGCATGACTCCTTTTCTTGTTATTATTTAGCAGCAGAGTTTTTGGCAGATACTAGAGCACCAGGTTTAGAATGGCTCTTCACTGTTACTGTTCTCTGATTAGTGGACATCTGGATTTGAGGAGTCATGCTTTTGACTTTGTGTCTTTAAGGTTTCTCAAACATAGATAGGCTTATTCATTAGGGTTTGGATTTTCCTCTTTGAGAAGTTACTGAAAAACTTCTTGTACTTCAGGAATATTATGCTAAATATTTTGAAGTAGTTGGCTTAACTGTATTATGGATGGTTGAGTTCTTAAAATCATTTTAACTGAAAATGTATGTTAATAATTTGACATTTTTGATATCAGGATATTAAAAATGGAAGATCTTGATTATTTTTAACTGGGGCAGTCTCTTGGCATTCAGATTTAGACATAAATATGTTTGCAGCCCGTTAGAAGTTTTAAAAAGTGTATACTATAGGTAATAGTGATTTATGAATTTATTTAGATACTGTGTTTCTCACAGAGTACTAGATTAAAAAGGCATCTTACTAATTATTCAGAGAAGTTTTTGTCTAAGAACACTTTTGTGTTTAAATCACATGTCTTAATGTCTGAAAATTTCGAATTTATGCGTATGTATTATGTGCCTACTGCATTTTAGCCACTGTGAAAGGGCTTTTGAAGTGTAACAGAAAGCAGAACAGATGTATTCTGTGCCCACCACATGCCAGGCACCGTGAAAAGGGCTTTTGAGGCATAACAAAAATCAAAATGTTAATTTCTTCAAGACTTCAATTATTTTCTTTAGCGTTTAAGAAGAGTAAATGATTTATTAGTGTTACTGCGATGTCAGTTGAATTTCACTGATCTTAGGGAGCTTTGCACTTTGACAGTTGGATAAATATCAGAGTATAAAGAAGCAACTTGGGTATTTACATTTCTAAAATAAGACATTTTTCCCACCCAGTGAAAGGTAGCTCAAAGCCAGTTTTCAGTTGTAGGTGATTATTTCTTCAAAGTTAGAATTTGACCTAAATAATTCAACGGTATCTTGAGTTAACCCAACCTTACTCCCAAATATGAGCTGGCGTGCTTTCTTATCATTTGCCACCCTTCTTTGAAAACTTGCTCTGTGATTTGGAAACAGTATAGGATTTTTAAACTGTAAGCCATATCATTTGATGTCATGTATTTCTTTTGTATTATTCTTTTCTACACTTCCCCCCATTTATCCTCTTCTGCTTTTCTAGAATCTTGTTCTCGTTTTTTTTATATGCAGGCTGTAATTTAAATACGTGTTTCTCAAATGCCGTTATTATATGTTCTTCATATTATCTTTATATCTTGGAACTTGTAGTCGTTGATGATATAGTTTGTTCATTTACACGTCTCTCTATACTTTCCTAGAGAGAAGATTAAGGTGTATAAGTTGCTTCTGTATTTTTTTTTGCCCATATATATACCTCATGGTGTTGCAGATATTCTTTGTTTAACTGTATTCCGTTCACTTTTTTTTTTTTTTTTTTTTTTTTGCGGTATGCGGGCCGCTCACTGTTGTTGCCTCTCCCGTTGCGGAGCACAGGCTCCGGACGCGCAGGCCCAGCGGCCATGGCTCATGGGCCCAGCCCCTCCGCGGCATGTGGGATCCTCCCGGACCGGGGCATGAACCCGCGTCCCCTGCATCAGCAGGCGGACTCCCAACCACTGCGCCACCAGGGAAGCCCTTCCGTTCACTTTTAACGTCTTTTATAGTTCTGCCTCTCAAAGGGGGGAGATAGTGAACCATTCAAATATAAAATTGTGTGCGTCTGTGCCCACATATTCACTCAGTTTTTACTAAGCATTGTGCTGAATGCTAGGGTTCAGAAGTATTAAACAATGTCAGTACCCTGCCAATTTAGAAAACAAACTACTCTGTAAACTTGACATAGAATACTTCCAATATACCATTATTTTCAGTGATGGGAAAAAGTTGGAAGGCAGTCTGTTGATGTGTTTAACTTTGTTATTTAAATGAAGCAAGTTCAGGTAGCTTTGAAATGAAATTTTTCACTTAATTGACTCATTAAAAAGTTAATTATTGAACTGTTTTAAAGTATGGTTAATTGTTTATACCTGGGTAAAGCTGATCTAACAAAGAAGTACGTTTTTGGGAAGATACTATTCTAAATTTCTTTCTACCTGTGTAAGAGAAATTACTAACAGTAGGGTTTTGTTGTTATTATATTTACCCTATGTATGTTGTGTTAAATGTATATAATGTTATTAATAAATCAAAATAGTTTTATAACAATTGATATTATAAGCCATAGACATTTTAATATTCTGTTGAATAAATTGATGAAATTTATATTTACTTCTTTATTTCTTTTTTCAGTGAATATTACTTCAGTATAGAAAACTTGGAACGGGACTTCTTTCTTAGGAGAAAGATGGATGAGCAAGGTTTCTTGCCTATTTCCCTGATTGCTGGTTTCCACCGTGTTCAGGCCCTCACTACAAACCTTAATCTCATTTTAGAGGTAATTTTTCATACACAAAAACAGTCTGTACTTTAGTCATGCTGTGAACCTAAAACTGCTCTAAAAAATAAAGTCTATTAAACAATTTTAAGGAAAAAGCAAAAACAATCTGTAGTTACCTAAGGCTTAGACTATATCTCAAGGCTTTTTTGCCATTTTATAAAACCCAAATAAATGTCTGACCCCTCAAAGGATTACTTAATGATGTTTCCACCTATTTTTAACCTGATCCTTCTTAGATGGGTTGAACCCCAACACAAACTTGAACACTCTTGGGTGTTCTTGGTCCTTTTAGTCTTCAGGTTGCTATAAAATAGCATGTATTAAATTATTAAATTAAATTTAAATTTTGAGAATTTTTCCTATATAAAGAAGGCTAATTTAAAATAGGCTTTCTAGTTGTGTTCTTGTTTTTTTGTTTTTAATAAATTTATTTTATTTATTTAGTTTTGGCTGCACTGGGCCTTTGTTGCTGTGCGCGGGCTTTCTCTAGTTGCGGCGAGTGGGGGCTACTCTTTGTTGCGGTACGTGGGCTTCCCATTGTAGTGGCTTCTCTTGTTGTGGAGCACAGGCTCTAGGCGTGTGGGCTTCAGTAGTTGTAGCACGCAGGCTCAGTAGTTGTGGCTCACAGGCTCTAGAGCACAGGCTCAGTAGTTGTGGCGCATGGGCTTAGTTGCTCCGCAGCACGTGGGATCTTCCCGGACCAGGGCTTGAACCCATGTCCCCTGCATCGGCAGGTGGATTCTTAACCACTGTGCCACCAGGGAAGCCCGGGAAAGGATATTTAAAAAAAAAAAACAAAAAACTTTTGCGTTACCATTATGGTTAGTATTATTAATACATAGTGACTGATTTTTTTTTTGTAGAGTTTATTTATTTATTTTTGGCTGTGTTGGGTCTTTGCTGCTCTGCATGGGCTTCCTCTAGTTGCGGTGAGCAGGAGCTACCCTTTCTTGTGATGCGTGGGCCTCTCATTGCGGTGGCTTCTCTTGTTGAGGAGAATGGGCTCTAGGTACGGGGGCTTTGGTAGCTGTGACACACAGACTCTAGAGTGCAGACTTAGTAATTGTGGCGCACAGGCTTAGTTGCTCCGCGGCACGGGGAATCTTCCCAGACCAGGGCTCGAACCCGTGTCCCCTGCGCTGGCAGGTTGACTCTTAACCACTGCGCCACCAGCGAAGTCACCACAGTGACTGATTTACAGTAAGAAATACTACTACTGTGAAACATAGAAACACATAAGCATAGTGATTTAGAATAGCATAGGTCTGAATTCACTTAACATTCATTATGTACCTACCACTTATTACAGTGGGAAAGATGTCTTTTTTTCCCTTAGGAAGGTAAGGCTTCATTAGGCTTTGCAGTATAAACATACTGATTTAGAGCATGGACTTTAGAACCTGCATACGTATCCTCCTAGCTCTGTGACTTCAGGCAGTGTCCTGTAAAGTGGAAATTGTTACAACAATACATACTTCATAGGGTTGTTATGAGTATGAAATGTGTAATGGCAGTGTCTGGCGTACACAGTAAGCTCTAAATAAGAATTTGCTGTTACTGTTAGTCTTCAAGGATATCCTTCTGTTGATTACTCCTTTTATCTTCATTTCATTTCTACCAGCTTTTTCCTATATGTATTTGAATATGCTTAAGTCTTAACTGTCTTGAAAAAACTATCAAAAGAAGCAAAATATATTTTAGCTAACACCCGTATCTGCTCTGGTTGAGTGTGTCTACACAGCTAAACTTACTGAATCTGTTTCCTCCTCTCCCATTTGTTTTTCACCTTACTGCACTCTTCTTCTTTTTTTACTTTGATACATATGTATATTGTAATATGATGGCTATTGCAGTGTTATCACTTAACATAGTTATAGTACAATATAATAGAAATAATAGAAAATAATAGGAAAAAACCCCTCAGACACCCAGAAATGTTGACTGTATACTGTAGCTCATTGTTTAGGAGTTCAAGGTAACCAAGATTTGGTTTTAGTAAAAATATGTCTAGATCTTTTCCTTAATTTGTGTATGCTGTGAGCCTTTTAAGTTTTGTTTTTTGTTTTTTTTTTGCGGTACACGGGCCTCTCACTGTTGTGGCCTCTCCCGTTGCGGAGCAGAGGCTCCGGACGCGCAGGCTCAGCGGCCATGGCTCACGGGCCCAGCCGCTCCGCGGCATGTGGGATCTTCCCGGACCGGGGCACGAACCCGTGTCCCCTGCATCAGCAGGCGGACTCTCAACCACTGCACCACCAGGAGTCTTTTAAGGCCTGAGTCACAACTTTCCCCCTTTCTGTTTTCTTTATTTTCTTCTTGAATTCTTTTTTTTGTTCTTTTCTTTTCAGTAGGGAATTAATTCCCTGTGATTCAAGATTCAAAGGGTATATAGTGAAAAATTTCCTTCTCATCTTTCACCAACAGTGAACTAGTTAAACCTTCCTTGGTATGGCAAGTAGTGTTACTTCTTTTTTGTGTATTCTTCCTGAGATAGTTCATGTTTTACTACATATACTGTTATACCCCTTCCTTTTATAAAAACAGCATATATTGGAAGATCATTCAATAGCTATATATAAAGAACTTTGAATTTTTTCCTGAAAATTTTTCTTTAAATTGAGACATAACTTATACATTGTATATTAGAAGTTATAAGATTAAGAATGACTTTCCCCTATGTACATACTTGTGTTACTGCTACATGGATTAAGATAGAACATTTTCAACATCCCAGGGAGCTCCCTTGTACTCCCTCCTAGTCTGAATCACTGTTCTCCTCAAAGTAGTTGCTTTTCAGAGAGGTCCTTCATCTTGTTTTTTAAACATTACATAATCAAAGTTGTTTGAAATCTTTTATATCTGACTTTTGCTTGTTATTTCTGTAAGGCTTATCCATGTTGTTGTTGTGTGTGGCAGTTGTTTATTTTTCATTTTGCAGTAGTATTCAATTGTATGAATATAACTCTTTTCAGGTTCCTTTTAATAGACATCTGGGTTCTTTACAGCTTGAATATGTGACTGTTGTGAACATTATTATTGTACATATTTTTGGATGGACATATGCACTTATTTTTCTGTGAAATTGATGGGTAACAGGTTATGTGCGTGTGTGTGTGTGTTTGTGTGTATACAAACATATATATATATATACGAGCTTACCTTTGTAAATACTGCTAAACGTTTTTCCAAGATATTGAACCAATTAAAACTACTGCTGTTCAGAGTTTGACTTGCTCCACATACCAGGGAACACTGTTGGTGGTCTTTTTCCAAAACATTTTGAAAAACTTAAGCCCATAGCAAAGTTTTAAGGTGATTTTTCTTTTTCTTTTTAAAATTCAGGTGTAAATAACATGATGTAAAATTCAGGGCTACTAGGTTTCGAGTTTTGAAAATTGTATAAGCCTGCTCCAAACAAGATATAGTTAATTACTCTAAAAACTTCCTTAGTGGCCCTTTGCAGTCAGTCCCCCATCCCCTCACCCTTTGCCCCGCCAAACCAAAGCATTTTTCTGATTCTGTTACCAGAGATTTATTTTGTCTTTTCTTTACATTTGTGTAAATAGAATTCTTCTGTCTCCTGGCTCTTTCATTTGTAGTTTTTGAAATTCATCCATGTTGTTGCAAGATCTGGATGCTGGGTATACTGCTTTGCTACTGGGGTGTCATTGTTTCTAGAACATTCAGTGGACAAAACTAGGAAAATACATTAAAAAAATACACATATCAGCAACTCAGACCCTTTACTGTAAGATTCTTCCTTATTTCCTTCATTCTATATTTCAGACTCTCTTCTCTTTCAGTGAGTATCCTGATTCCCATCAAAAGAGTTTGTTTTTAAATAATTTTAATACTAATTTTAAAGTAATGTCCAGTTACAGAAAATATACTTACTTGAGAAGTAAGTATGATACTAATATTAAGGGCATACAAATGTAAGATACTTAAAGTAATACATATAATGTGTTCTCCAACTAAAATATAGCGAGTTTTAATCTTTATAAGTTAACAGTTTGTATGTTGAATTTTTATATTTGTATTTTTTCTAGTTTCTCAAGGTGTGAGTATCCTTGAATTTCAGGGAAGATTCAGATCAGTAAGGCTGTAATTTTTATTTGGAAGAAATTTTGTTCTAGTTTTATTTTATCCTTAAATTACAGCAAGGTGACGCGGGCCTCTCACTGTTGTGGCCTCTCCCGCTGCGGAGCACAGGCTCCGGACGCACAGGCTCAGCGGCCATGGCTCACGGGCCCAGCCGCTCCGCGGCATGTGGGATCCTCCCAGACCGGGGTACAAGCCCGTGTTCCCTGCATCGGCAGGTGGACTCTCAACCACTGCGCCACCAGGGAAGCCCCAGCAAGCTATTTTTGAGAGCCACCATATCCTAGTGACTGAGGGTTCTCGTGTTGGGCAGATAATAAATGGTTTGAGTCCTGGTATTGCCTCATACTATTGCCTTATACTAAGTCCATAACCTTTATCAAGTTACTTTATTTCTTTGAGCCTCAATTTCCTCATCTGTGAAACCTACTTTACACTTACAAGGTATTATGAGGAATCTCTGCATGTGTGTGTTTATTATTCAGTAATGGTGGTATTTATTACAATAATTAAATATAATGCCTAAATTTTATTTGGTGATATTAAGGGAAAACTAAAGGAGATAGGAGCGGAAAAAATTGTCAATAAAAAATTATAGTAGTATGCTTCAAGTTGATGCAGTACTCCTTAATTGAAAATTTGTTTTTCACAATTAGAATAATTTGCTACATGTTAAATCAGGATATTTGTTACTTTACAGGGGCAAATTATTTTAAAATCTGTTCTGTTCATGGATATTCTGAGAATATTCTGAGATATTCTGAGAATACATTAACTGTAATACCCTATGCTGATTTCAGACTTAAAAAATGTTTAGGTTATTAGAAGTATAGGAGGTACAATTAAATTTTTTGAATGAATGTTCTTTAATAACTCAAAATTCCTATTTATAGGCACTGAAAGATAGCACAGAAGTGGAAATTGTGGACGAGAAAATGAGAAAAAAGATAGAACCAGAAAAATGGCCAATTCCGGGCCCTCCTCCACGTAGTGTGCCACAAACAGACTTCTCTCAACTGATTGATTGCCCAGAGTTTGTACCAGGCCAAACCTTTGGTTCACATACAGGTAACAGCTTTTCTTCTAGAGCAAACAGCATAACAGTGGGCTATTTAGTCCAATTTACCTTTCCTTTTTAAAGTTTATATAGATTCAATAGAAAATTAAAGATAACCCAGTGACTTATGATGCTTTAAATTCTATTCATATTGCCTCCCGCAGAAAGTTATAAATTAAATAGGGATTTAAGAATTATGGGAGGAGCTCTGCTGTATTTATTCTTATTTGTCTACTTTGTCACATGTGGAGTTTCTACCTATCTTCTTAATTTTACTAAATGATTATAGATGTATTCCGCCAGTTTTCCCCTTGTAAGATTGGAATAGTCTAAAAGTCTTATACTCAAGAGTGGGGGTAGCCTTCCTTTAATTTTTTTCTTATGTGCTTCAACTTTGTCTTGAAATGACAAGATGACCTATATTCTAAATCAGAATTGGGGATCTCTTATGAAGTTATTGTAATTATATATTAAGGAATTAGTGGTATTTAGAATTTCCAAAACTTGCTTTAATGTTAAGAATTTTTTCCTGGATCATTTTTAAGACATTCCCTCTTGGGAAAAAATATGTGTGCTTAAACTTTTTTCAGTCAGGGTGATGATCTACTGATGCTCTTGGATGTCATTTGATCGGAATATGCAGAGGAATAGGTGACTCACTGAAATATCATTATAAACATTGGAACAAATCGTCTGCAGAAATGAAAGCGACCAGACTTCTGTGCAAGAATGTCTACTCCCAACTCCTGTGGAGGAGGTTGGGCCAACACTACAGTGGAGATAAACACCTTTGTGATGATGATGAAAGACAGACCAGAGGACTGCTGTTGTTTTTATAGGAGCTGCCCATTTGTTTGTAATTAGCCTGGGCTGCATGTGCTACTTTTGTTCACGGTGGGAAAGTTAATTGTCATTCTGGAAATATTGCAAGATTCTGTCTTTTCCTTCCAGACTTATGTACTTGTGTCCAGATCAATAAAGCAGAAATAGAGAGGCTTGAGTGGAATTTCTCAGATTGTTAGGTCCTTTGCTATTTGATTTGCTCTTCACAGTATAGTGTACATTGTATAATTCACATGTTGTCATAGTGTTTCGCATGGACTATAAGATTTATTAATGTGGACACTAAGGGATAAGAAACTTAAGAAACGAATGAGAGTATTTTTGTTTTTTACTCTTCAGAATGTATTTTTGATATAACAGTGTAGAGACCTCCCATCAATAAAGCACTGATGGACAGTCTCACAGATATTTTTATTTAGTGTTTCTTTGATTGTCAGCCCTCTGTGCCTCTACACCTAGCAAGCAACTTGGGCAGGTGTTTTAAAAGTTGAAGAACTTCAAGTGACATTTTTTAAGTTTTTTTTAAAAAAGAATACAATGTCTGATGGTAAGTTAGATTAAGTTATTGTGTAAACTTGGGGTCCAAGATGATATTTTTAACCGTCTTATGAAGAGGCATTCGGTCAATTGTTAAATAGAAAATACTTTTTCCACAGGATAGCTAAGATAGGTCAGTCAAGTTGGTGATGCCTGTCCATTAACCATTTATGCATTATTAATAAAATTACAAGAATAAAATCACAATGTTTGTACATTTTTGTGTTTTTTTAAAAAATACTCATTTACATGCACATACATATTGCCTGAACGAACTTTTTGGCCAACCCAATATAAGCACATGTATTGTGAATATTGTGAAACATACAACTTCATGGTAGAAACATTATTCAAGCTTAAAGAGCAATTAGAGATGATTATATCATAAACTTAAGTAGGTATTTAAAAATACAATTTCTGTGTTAAAAATAGTAGATACTAATTTCTCTACCTTGTGCCAGATACTGTTCTAATCGTGTATACATGAACTATACATACTAATTTAGTTAATTCTCCCAGTTACTAGTGGTGGTTCCTGGTCTACTTTTAAAGCTTTATTTACTGCATGAACAGAGATGATTCATAGTATTAGGAATAGGGTTCTCTAGAGTTAATGTTTTTTTCATTCCTATAACTTCAGTATTAATACTGACAGCCCAAACCTTTTCACTCGTACTAATTTTTTGGATCAATTGATGACATGTACCATTAAGTTGTAGAGCAGCAGTGTCCAATAGAAATATTACGTTTGCCACACATGTAATCCTAATAATTTTTAATAGCATTAAAAGCTGTAAAACAAATGAAATTACTTTTAATATACCCAAATATTATGACATTAATATAAAAATTATGGACCAATGTTATTTTTGTACCAAGTGTTTGAAATCTGCTGTGTATTTTACACTTAATCCTGAACACATTTCAGCACTAGCCACATTTCAAGTGCTTTGTAGCTCCACAAGGCTAGTGGCTATTTTATTGAGCAGTGCGGTTTTAGAGCGTTTTCTGTTATGAATCATTATACTTCTTTTTAAAGCAATATAGTAATCTAGTTGTTGAAGCCTGGATCTGTGTGTCCATGGAGAAGATAATAAATCCATCTGATTCTCGTATGTAGTAGATGAAAGTAAAATCTTGGAATACTCTCTCAGACTCACTCCTGGAATGTGCCTTTGCATTTTCATTTAGTAAGTTAGGATTGTTGGTGTTCATTTATTTCAACTTTCTCTCTGTAGTATTCAACTTGGCAATATTTTCAGGGAATTGGCTTTGAGAAGTAAATAATGTTTAGAAGTTTACAGTATAAATTTGTTTTTAAAACACTTTTTGTCCAAAGCAAGTTCATATTGCATTATAACTTAAATAATTCTTCGACTTCTGAAAAACAATTTATAAAGGAATTGATTTGTATTTTATAGAACATATAATTACTTTGATTAAAAGTGTGGAGAAAGGCATTTTTAATTCCAGCAGAGTTGTAAAATGTTTTGTTATTACCAGGACATTGCACTTTAATGACATGACATTCTAGTCTTCATAGTATTCACTGCGAGCCAAGGGCCAAACTGCATTTATTTAGGTAAACCTTGTTAGGCAAAGGAGATGAGAAATGTATGAGTATTGGCCGCCTTAGTATAGATCCTAGCAGAACAATGAAGGATTGATTTTGCCTTGAATAAAATACGAATTTTATTTGCTTAGTAGCATTTAAGATTCCCTAATTTCATTACAATTAATGAATCTAAGGTTTCACAGAGAATTGACTCCCAAATAGATGTATTGTCATAATTAGTAAGTGACTTGCATTGATATTCTTTAGAAGTTTGAATGAATGTGTCTGCATAAGGGTTGATAACATTCTTGTTATTATTCATTGGCTTCACTCGAATACATCTTACAAACCCCTTTGGGTTTGAAAATCATTGAAAGATTATAATTGAGATTGATTTATCATGTTTTTGTGAAGAAAGAAAATGCCCAAGTAAAGAAAAAATGTTTGTTATAAGAAAACCGTTATTTTAACTATAGAACTAACTTAAAATTTTAGAGTCTGCCCCAAATTCTCCAAGAATTGGAAGTCCACTGAGCCCAAAGAAAAACACTGAAACAAGTAATCTTCAAGCAATGTCTAGAGGTTTGTCTGCCAGTTTGCCCGACTTGGACTCAGAACCTTGGATAGAAGTAAAAAAGAGACATTGTCCATCCCCAGTGAAATTGAAGGTAAGTTGTTATGACCCAAGTGAAGTGTGATATATCTTATTTAGAAATTAAAAAAAAAATTTTATTTTATTTTTGGCTGTGTTGGGTCTTCGTTGCTGTGTGTGGGCTTTCTCTAGTTGCGTTGAGTGGGGGCTGCTCTTTGTTGCGGTGCACGGGCTTCTCAATGTGGTGACGTCTCTTGTTGCGGAGCTCAGGCTAGGGCTAGGCGTGTGGGCTAGCGCGTGGGCTAGGCGCGTGGGCTCAGTAGTTGTGGCTTGCAGGCTCTAGAGCACAGGCTCAGTCGTTGTGGTGCATGGGCTTAGTTGCTCTGCGGCATGTGGGATCTTCCCAGACCAGGGCTCAAACCCGTGTCCCCTGCATTGGCAGGCGGATTCTTAAGCACTGCGCCAGCAGGGAAGTCCGAAGTGTGATGAATTCTGAGTGGAGTGTAAGGCCACTGTTTTTGAGGTACATATATAAATTTGGAAAAGTTTTAAGAAAAATGGTAAAAATTGGAACCATTGCCCTTCAGTAAAGCTTATGGGTTACTAAGTAGTTGAAAATAAATAATATTGTATCATTTTTTAAAATTTATCTTATTTCTGAATATGATTTAAGAATATTTCGCTTTAACCTTTTTTACTTGAAATTAGTTTATATTTGAATAATATTTCAGTTTTGTTTTTTTATTTTTTTGTGGTTTTTTTTGGTACGCAGACCTCTCACTGTTGTGGCCTCTCCCGCTGCGGAGCACAGGCTCCGGACGCGCAGGCTCAGCGGCCATGGCTCACGGGCCCAGCCGCTCCGCGGCATGTGGGATCTTCCTGGACCGGGGCACGAACCCGTGTCCCCTGCATCGGCAGGCGGATTCTCAACCACTGCGCCACCAGGGAAGCCCCCTATTTTGATTGCTGTCACATAGTCCTTTCCTGCTCTTTGTACCTACCATCTTAAAACTTTTTAGGACCCCAGTGGGATCAATGGTGTCTGCCTTCTCTGTAGCCTTCCTTTTTTTTTTTTTTAAATATTTATTTATTTAGGCTGTGCCGGGTCTTAATTGCGGCACATGGGATCTTCGCTGCAGCATGTGGGATCTTTTTAATTGCAGCATGCGCACTTTTTAGTTGCGGCATGTGAACTCTTAGTTGTGGCATGCGTGTGGGATCTAGTTCCCCGACCAGGAATCAAACCTGGGCCCTCTGCGTTGAGAGTGCAGAGTCTTACCCACTGAACCACCAGGGAAGTCCCAGCCTTCCTTGATATGGGTTTTAGATTTCTATTTCCTCTAGTCATGTTTAGTATTAATATAATTCCATTTGCTTTCCGCTTTCCAGAAAATTATAAAAATTTCTGATCTTCTGATAGTTATACTTGTTTTCTCATTGGCAAATTATGGTATTAATATAATTGTGAGGTAAAAAGCTTTGAGACTAGGGAAGATCGTTGAATCTGGAAGTCAGAAGACCCTGGTTGTTCTGGGAATTCCCAGTGGTTAGGGCTCTGTGCTTCCACTGCAAGGGGTGTGGGTTCAATCCCTGGTTGGGGAAGTAGGATCCCGCATGACATGCAGCACGGCCAAAAAGAAAAAAAAAGTCCTTGGTTGTTCTAGTCCGGACTAATTCTGCAATTGTGGACAAACAGCGTCACATCTCTAGGCCTTTTTTTCCCCTCATCTGTAAAACAAGTTGGTACTAAGGACCATTCTAACTCTAAAGGAGTCTTTAATATAATCCTTCTTTTTTCAGCTTTGTGGGTTTTTTTAATCTTAAACTGATTGTTTAGCAGTTACTTTATATTTATTGGCCTGGAATAATACTGGTGTGATTTTCTTTTACAGTTTGACTGCTAATCTAGTTATTGAGCATACAGTTCTTTTTTTTTTTTTTTTTTTTTTTTTGCGGTACGCGGGTGTCTCACTGTTGTGGCCTCTCCCATTGTGGAGCACAGGCTCCGGATGCGCAGGCTCAGCGACCATGGCTCACGGGCCCAGCCGCTCCACGGCATGTGGGATCTTCCCAAACCGGGACACGAACCCGTGTCCCCTTCATCGGCAGGCAGACTCTCAACCACTGTGCCACCAGGGAAGCCCGAGCATACAGTTTTGATATTACTTACATTAACATTGTTATGTGACATTTATTGTAAAAGTGATAACAATGTTTTTATATAAAATACCAATTTCTTCCTTCAGGAATCACCATCTCTACCTGAAGAGGCATCAAATCAACCATATCTTCCAGATGAACAAGAACAAGAAGAACTTGATTTTTTATTTGATGAAGAGATGGAACAAATAGAAGGGCAAAAAAACACATTTACTGATTGGTCTGATAATGATTCAGATTATGAAATTGATGACCAGGATTTAAATAAGATTTTGATTGTAACTCAGACACCACCTTACATGAGAAAACATCCTGGAGGAGATCGAACAGGCAAGCACATATCTCGGGCAAAAATTACATCTGAACTTGCTAAAGTTATCAATGATGGCTTATATTATTATGAGCAGGATTTGTGGATGGAAGAAGATGAAAACAAACACACAGCCGTAAAGGTAATTGTTTCTTATCAACATCTTTCTGTTGATACTATGTTTTGATGGCACGTTGCTGCTTATGTTTTCCTAAACTTGAGGGTTTATTTTATGAAATTTTGAATATAAATAAATTATATTTAATTTGAAAAATTCCTGGAAATATATCTGATATTCACAACCTGAAAACTTATTTTATTAAAATGACAGTGAGATAAGTACTTTAATTACAAAAATAAATATTAACAGTCACTGATTAAAAACCCTTTTTTCAGGTGAAAATAATAAGAAGGCCTTTTCTCATAAGAAGGAATAAAATCTAAAGTTATGGGCAGGCTTAGTTTATATGCTTTTTCCTTTCCTGGCTAATCACCTAGCTATGTGAGCAGGGCTTCACAAAGGAGTTACTTTTGTTGCCCCTCGTGTTCTTCTCACCTTAGTCTGCAGTGCATGTTCTGTGGTTGTAGAACTGGTTGTTTCCAAGTATAGAAGATTAAACTGGCTGATTCTCTCTCCTTGTCCAATCATAACGTTGTTGCTGGGAGTGGTGTTTGAAACCTTGTTCCAATTTTTTATCTTCTTGCGTTTCACCCCACCTCCTGGTACCTATCCCAGTTATTAAGGTACAGTAAGAGAGTGCCAGAGTAGTCTACTGGCTATCTGCATTCCTTTTATATGACTTTTAATGGTATAGATAGGAATTTAAAAGGATCTTTTTCTGCCATTAAATTGATCAGAACCCCCCCCCAAATTAAATATTTGTTTTAGGGATAGAATAATGAGGGAAGAGTTATATAAGTATAATATGCCAAATAGGAAAGAGATCTTGGTCAGAAATACAGTTCTAGAAAGGAAAGCCAGCCAACTTGTGGTTGGAAAGAAGGGGCTGGCTGTCTGTGGAGCTCCATAGCATCAATAAGTGTGCTTTCCTTCTTGAGTCTTCATTTCTTTTCTTCCTGGAATTTCTCCATCACTGCTTTTACCCTCTTCTCTAGCCCCTGCCTTTCTGGAGATCCTGCCTCAGGATATGGTAGCTTGTCAGTGACTTAGAGCCTGAACAGTTCTCTCTGTCCTACTGCTATGGGAAAGGAAGTGTGTTTTTATAAAGTTTCTTGGTTGAAAGTCTTTCCTTGTGTAAGGGTTGTTACTTTGTGATACTTAAGTTCTATAAGTAACATCTAACTTAAATCCTTTTGGGAACAAAAAGAGATAGAAAATAAACTAATAATAGGTTAAAATTGCACTACCTCCATTCCCTATTCCTCTGCCCTGCTTTGTTCTTCACCATCTACCATTCTGTATATTGCACTTACTTCTTTTCTGTTTCCATCTCATGAATGTAAGATCTACGAGGATAGGGATTTTTGTCTTATTTTGTACACTGCTGCATCTCCAGCTACAACAGTTCCTGGCACAAAGTAGTGCTCAATTCATATTTGTTAAAATGGATAAATGAATTACAGATTAAACATTATGAACTAACCGGGGGAACCTAACCTCTGTGTATAGTATTGGTTCTGTGGGAAAATATTTTCAGAGTGCCAAATAACGAACTTTGAAGTCACCTTGAGAAACATATCCTGTTGATAGATGATTATTTGCTTTAACGTGTAGACAACAATAATTAAATTTAATTAATTCATCTATTGCCTTAGCCATTAAATATTAGTCCGGGGAAAGTAATCTTGGCTATATGGCTCTTAAGCATTATGGGTCTGTTCGTAATTATGTCTTATCTGATCCCTGTGTACACTCCTGTTACTTATTTCCTTTGTTTCTAATTCTGTGCTCAACATATAATTTCTCATTAGAATTGTACTTTTTCTGAGAGTCTGTTTAGAGGGAGAGGAATCAATTATTTAATATATATTAAACTCCTACTGTGTGTGTGACACTGTGTTAGGTCCTGGGCGTGGAAGGGGAAGATAACAGTAGGATCTCTACATGCCTGGTTCTTACAAATAATTGGGGTGATAGACATTAAAATAAGCTGCAATAAGTACTTGATCACAAATTATGATAAGTGTGAAAAGAACAAGATGCTATTGGATTAGGCTATAAGAGAATGCCTGTGAGAAAGTCACAGTTATAGTGAGATAGGAACTATGAGTAAGAATGAACCATACAAATAACAGATAAACCATATTTTAGGAAAAGGGACTAGCAGGTGTAAGGATCTGAGATGGGAAAGAATTTGGTATATTTGAGGAACTGAAAAAAGGTCTGTTGATAGTATTTATGTAAGAGAACAGTTATAGATATATAGACATGCATCTGATCTTAGAAGGTAACATGTGGGCCATGTTAAATAGTTTGGAATTTACCTAAAGTTCAGATGCAGCACCTTGAAGAATTTTATACAGGCCAACAGGATGTGATCTAATTTTTATTTTTAAAATATCACTAGTTACTATGGCAGAGAACAGATTAGATGGGGACAAGAGTGGCAGAAGAAATCCAGTTGGGAGGCTATTAAAGTAGTCCAGGAGATGTATGTTGGTAATTTAAGATAAATTGGTAGCAGAGGAAATGTAGAATTTAGAAGACCCAGGTCTGAGCCCTGAGGAGTGATCATTTAGGAGTTGTATAGGAAACTGGTGTGGAAGCCAAACACTGTCTTCAAGAGGAAAGAATAGTCAGATGTGTCAGAAGCCGGACAGATTGAGTTTAGGTATAAATGAAAAGAATGCCAAATTGGTAGGGTTGTTTGTTGATCATTTCTGACTTTGTAAAGGAAGTTTTGCTGAATCCAGAAGCTGTGTTGAACTGTACCAAAGAGTAGGTGTAGGCCTTCTGTTTCTGACATGTCCTTATTACTGAAGACAACTAAAATGGCCTTTTAATAAATGAGAAAATACTTAAAATCCTTGAAGATCTACAAGGTAAGTTATTATCAGAATAAAACCATAGAGAAGTAGAGTGTTGAAACCAGTTTTGCCTGGGAGATCATTTTGGAATTTGGGTAGTTTGAGAAGTTCAGCTTTGCAAAAGCCACCCAAAATATAGGGGTAAAAGACAAACCCATGGCCCAGTCAGTCAGGGATTCCAACAGGAGTCCTTTTCCCATTGAATTGGTACCTAAGGAAAATACCCTAGGGAAAGAGAACTTAACTGCTTTCTCATCTTCGCCTCTATGGGACCACAAAGCGTATTTCCTTAGTTGTGCTAAGCAGAATAAGGAGAAAAAAATTGGCTTAGAAGTTATAATCATGCAACCCAAATTCACACTATATGGGTGACTAGAGTAACTACTAGTCATAAATTTAAAGTGATTGTGGCCTGTTTATTTCCCAGAAATTAGCAGAAGCAAATCTGACTTTTTTGTGAAGACATTCACCTTTATCCTAGGCCTCAAAGAATTTACTCAAATTATTTTGTAATGAAAGTGAACAGCTTGGGCTTCCCTGGTTAAGAAACTGCCTGCCAGTGCAGGGGACACGGGTTTGAGCCCTGGTCCGGGAAGATCCCACATGCCACGGAGCAACTAAGCCCGTGAACCACAACTACTGAGCCTGCGCTCTAGAGCCTGCGAGCCACAGCATCTGAGCCCACGTGCCACAACTACTGAAGCCTGTGTGCCTAGAGCCTGTGCTCCACAACAAGAGAAGCCATCACAATAAGAAGCCCACACACTGCAACGAAGAGTAGCCCCTGCTCGCTGCAGCTAGAGAAAGCCCAAGCACAGCAACAAAGACCCAATGCAGCCAAAAGTAAATAAATAAATTAATTAATTTTAAAAAAAAAAGAAAAGAAAGTGAGCAGCTCACAAAGTTAATAAGTAAACAAGGAAATAAGGTACTGCGTGTGAGAATGAGCAAAAGTAACAGACAGTAAGACCATACCCTGAAAAATTTTAGATAGTAGGATTATTAAACATAGTATAGAGTAACTTTGCTTACTGTGTTTAAAGAAAAATATCTGCAGGGAAAAATAAATTCTAAAGAATAACCTTTCTAGAACTTCTGGAATAAAAACAGTTAAGGCTGAAATTAAGAACTCAGTTAATTGAAGGGATTAACAGCAGATTAGATACAATTAAAGAATCAGTGAATTGGAAGACAGTTTACAAGAAGCTATTCAGAAATCAGCATAGAGAGATAAAGAGATAGAATATATGAAAGAAGATATAGAATGGTATTGTAGACAATCTTTGATATTATTTGGTGTATTTCAAATCAAGTTGTATAATTTAACATCTAGTGGATTTTATTATAAATCTTTTTATTTTTGAGAAAAGTAAAAAGCAAGTGGAATATAGAGTGATAAACATGGTCTAAGATAGATACTTATTCAGAGTTCCAGAAGGAAAAGAGAGAAAATGGGACAGAGTCAGTATTTTAATAGGTAATACCTAGGACTTTTTCTGAACTGCAGAGAGGTACCAGAGTAGAGCAGCCAGGGAAGAAAGGCGGTTACTTTCAAAGAAAGAAGAGAGACTGGACAGCTGATAGCTGACATCTCACCAGTAACATTTGAATGCAACAGACAATGGAACAATGGTGTTAATATAACACGGGAAAATAACTACCAACCTATAATTGTGTGCCTTGCAAAAGTATCTTTCAAGTAAGAGAGTGACATATAATGAGAGGAATTGCAGTTCATCAAAGGAATTTCCAAAATTGGAATAAAAGTGATTCCAGGTGCCAGAAATACAGAAAGGAGTATAGAGCAAAGCAAGTGATAAATATGTGAATAAATCTGAATAAATATTAACTGTATAAAACAATAACTGTGTCTCACAGATCTAATATAACATTAACACAAACTGGGAGAGAGCAATGAATGAATCGTATTTAAAGGTACTTTTGTGTTTGGAAAGAACATAATTGATTAGTTTTAAAAGTTTTCATTTTGCCGTTTGAACGACACCCATTTAAAAATAAGATTAGGGGCTTCCCTGGTGGCGCAGTGGTTGAGAGTCCGCCTGCCGATGCAGGGGACATGGGTGCGTGCCCCGGTCCAGGAAGATCCCACATGCCGCGGAGGGGCTGGGCCCATGAGCCATTGCCGCTGAGCCCGTGCTCCGCAATGGGAGAGGCCACAACGGTGAGAGGCCCGCGTATGCAAAAATAAAAAATAAAAAATAAAAAAAAATAAAAAATAAAAATAAGATTAGAAGGAATAATCTTGAAACTAGGAGAAAGGGAAAATGTGGAATAAGACAAGAATAAAGGGGAAGGAATCTTCCAGCGCAAAAATGAGGTAGTAAATTGAAACCCAAATATTTAAGTAGCTAAAATGAATATTGTCAGAATGTATGCAAATACAACCAGTTATGTTATTTACATGTGACACATCAAAAAGATAAGAAAGCCAAAAGATTGAAATTAAAAGACTGAAAAAATACATAACATAAAGTAGTAATAATCCAAAATCAATCTACAGATTCAGTGTAGTCCCTATCAGTATCCTAACTGGCTTCTTTGCAGAAATTGACAAGCTGATCTGAAATTCATATGTAAATTCAAGGGACCCAGAATAGCCAAAACAATCTTGAAAGAGAACAAAGTTGAAGGATTCATACACAGTCCTTACATTAAGGCAATGTTGATACTAGTGTAAGGATAGACATACAGATCAATGGAAGAGAATTGAGAGTTGGGAAATACACCTATGTGTCTGTGGTCAACCAGCTTCCAGCAAAGGTGCCTAAAAAGCCATTCAATAGGGAAAGAATAGTCTTTTCAACAAATGGTCTTGGGACAAGTAGATATCCACATACAGAAGAATAAATTAGACACCACCCTAACTCACCGTGCACAAAAATTAATTCAAAATAAATTAAACACATGAATATAAGAGCAAAAACTGCAAAACTCTTGGAGGAAAACATAGAAGAAAATCTTTGACTTTGTATTTGACAGTGGTTTCTTATAT
This sequence comes from Monodon monoceros, assembly GCF_005190385.1. Classification (NCBI taxonomy): domain Eukaryota; kingdom Metazoa; phylum Chordata; class Mammalia; order Artiodactyla; family Monodontidae; genus Monodon; species Monodon monoceros. Next base: position 123,308,538 of record NW_021703777.1, read on the forward strand.
GACACCAATAGCGCAAGCAACAGGAGGAAAAAATAATTTTGATATTATCAAAAAATTAAAAATTTTGTACTTCAAAGGACACCAGAAGATGGACCTCCCCCCCAAAAAACCATTTACATTAGCACCCCCCAAAATGAAATAACTGAGGTATAAATCTAAGAAAATATGTACAAGGTCTATGTGAGGAATACCATAACTTTGATGAAAGAAATCAAAGAATTAAATAAATGAGAGAGATTCTGTATTCATACACAGGAAGAGAGACCCAATATTGTCAGTTTTCCTAAATTGATCCAATGCAATCCCAATCAAGATTCTAGAAATTTATTTTGTGGATGTTGACCAACTGATTATAAAATTTTATGGAGAGGCAAAAGACCCAGAATAGGGGCTTCCCTGGTGGCACAGTGGTTGGGAAGCTGCCTGCCGATGCAGGGGGCGCGGGTTTGTGCCCTGGTCCGGGAGGATCCCACGTGCCGCGGAGCGGCTGGGCCTGTGAGCCATGGCCGCTGGGCCTGCGCGTCTGGAGCCTGTGCTCCGCAACGGGAGAGGCCGCAGCGGTGAGAGGCCCACGCACCAAAAAAAAAAAAAAAGACCCAGAATAGCCCATACAATATTGAAGGAGAAGATAAGTCAGAGGACTGTCCAACATCAAGAGTTACTATAATGCTATGATGATCAAGACAGTGTGATATTGGTGAAATAACAGACAAATAGATCAATGGAACAGAATAGAGAACCCAGAAATGACCTCTAAAAATAAACTGATCTTTGGCAGAGGAGCAAAGGCAATAAAATGGAGAACATATAGTCTTTTCAACAAATTGTGATGGAACAACTGGACATCCACATGAAAAAAAAAAAAATGAATCTAGGCACAGACCTTACTCCCTTCACAAAAATTAACTCAAAATGGATCACAGGCTGAAATGTGAAACACAAAACTATAAAACTCCTAGAAAGTAATATAAAATAAAATCTAGATGATCTTGGGTTGAGCAATGACTTTTAATAAGTTGGATTTCATTAAAATGAAAAACTTTTGCTATGTGAATGGCACTGTCAAGAATGAGAAGCCAAGCTATGGAATGGTAGAAAATATTAGTAAAACACACATCTGATAAAGGACTATAATCCAAGATATACAAAGAACTCTTAAAATCAACAATATGAAAACAACCTGAATAAAAAATGGACCAAAGATCTGAACAGACATCTCACCAAAGAAGATATACAAATGGCAAATAAGAATACGAAAAGATATTCCACGTCCATATATCATCAGGGAGTTGCAAAGTAAGACAACAGTGAGATTCTACTACGCACCTATTAGAACGGCCAACATCTAGAACACTGACAACACTAATAAATGCTTCTGAGAATGTGGAGTAACCCTCATTCATTGGAGGTAGGAATGCAAAATGGTACAGCTACCTTGGAAGACAGTTTGGAAGTTTCTTACAAAACTAAACATACTCTTACCATACAATCTAGATTGTGTGGACAATCTTTTGTCCACACAAAAACCTGCACGTGGATGTTTAAAGCAGCTTTATTCATAATTGCCAAAACTTGGAAGCAACCAGGACATCCTCCAGTAGGCAGATGGATAAATAAACTGTGGTATATCCAGACAATGAAATATTATTTAGTGGTAAAAAGAAACGAGCTATCAGACCATGAAAAGACATGCAGGAACCTTAAATGCATGTTACTAAGTGAAAAGGTCCAATATGAAAAGGCTACATACTGGGTGATTCCAACTAGTCAGTGTTCTGGAAAAGGAAAATGATGGAGATAATAAAACTAGTGATTTCTAGGGGTTGGGGGGAGGGAGGGATGAATAGGCAGAACAGACGATTTTTAGGGCAGTGAGATTTTTTTGGTATGATAATATTATAGTGATGGATATGTCATTATCCATCATTATATCCATCCATATATCAAAACCCATGGGAAGTATAACACTGAGTGAAACCTATGTAAATTATGGACTTTTGGTGATGTGTCATTGTAGGTTCACTGATTGTAACAAATGTAACGCTTGGTGCAGGTTGTTGATAGTGGGCAGGCTGTGTGTGTGGGAGGTTATAGGGTATATGAGAACTCTAGTTTCATATAATTTTGCTGTGGAGGTAAAACTGTTCTAAAACATAGTGTACTGAAAAAAACAGGTTAGGAGAAAATATTTGCAAATCATATTTAATAAAGGAGTTGCATTTTTAATATGTAAAAAAACTCTTACAGCTCAATAATAAAAAGGACAAGTAACCCAGTTATAAAATGAGCAAAGAAAATGAATAGATATTTCTCCAAAGAAGATATACAAATGGCCAATAAGCCCATGGAAGCTTGGTTGACATCATTAGCCATCAGGGAAGTGAAGTGAAAAATCATGATCACAATGAGATGCCACCCATACCTACTAGGATGACCACAATAAAAAATAATATACTCACAATTGCTGGTGATGATGGGGGAAATATGAATCCTCATGGACTACTGGTAAGCAATTTGGCAGTTCTCAAAATGTTAGACAGAGTTATTATATGACCCAGGAATGCCACTCCTAGTTATATACATGAGAGAAATGACAACATATGTCCACGCAAAAACTTGTATACAAGTCTTCCTTGCAGCATTATGAAAGTGGAAAGAACTAAAATGTTCGTCAGCTGGTGAATGGATAAATAAAAGGTGGTATAGCCATACAATGGAATATTATTTGGCAATAGAAAAAAGTGAATTTACTGATACATGCTATATGAAAACATCATGCTAAGTAAAAGAAGCCAGTCACAAAGTACCACATATTATATGATTCTGTTTATCTGAAATGTCCAGAACAGAGAGAAATTAGATTGGTGGCTATCTAAGGTGGGGTTTGGGATAGGTGGAGAAAACAGTGACTGCTAGTGGGTACTGGGCTTCTTTTTGGAGTGATGAAAATGTTGTAATATTGATTGTGATGATGGTTGCATGTGTAAACTAAAAACAATTGTACACTGGGGTAGATTGTACCGCAAGTGAATTATATCTTAATAAAATGATTTTTAAACAAGTAAAAGGAAAGACATCCTGTGTACATGAATTGGAAGTCAGTACTACCCAAAGTGATCTACAGATTCAGTGCAATCCCTATCAAAGTCCCAATGGCATTTTTTGCAGAAATAGGATAACAGATAATGAAATTTATATGGAATCTCATGGGACCCTGAAGAACCAAAAACAATCTTTAAAAAGAAGAAATAAAGTTGGAAATCTCACGCTGCTGATTTCAAAACATATTGCAAAACTACTGTAATTAAAACAGTGTGTTGCTGGCATAAAGATAGACATAGACAAATGGAATTATAGAGCCCAGAACTTGAATGCCAAGACCACTCAGTGGGGAAAGGACGACTTCTTCAACAAATGGTGTTGGGGAAACTGCGTATTCACATGTGAAAAAATGGAGATGGACCCTTACTTTAACACCATATGCATAAAAATTTTAATAACAGATTAAAGACTTCAACCTAAAACCCAAAACCCTTAGAAGAAAACATAGAAGTGAAGCCTCATGACATTTGATTTGGCAGTGATTTCTTGGATATAACACCAAAAGCACATGTTAAAAAAAATAGACAAGTTGGAATTCATGAAAATCAAAAGCTTACGTGTATTAACAGACACAAAACAGGGTGAACAGACAGCCTGCAAAATAGGACAAAATATTTGCTTATCATAACTGATAAGGTGTTAATATTCTTGAATGTATAAAGAAACCCCCCAAAAAAAGAAACCCAACAACTCAACAAAATAACTCAATTTAGAAAATGGACAAAGGACTCGAATAGACATTTTTCCAAAGATGATATACAAATGGCCAATAAGCACATGAAATTATGCTCAACATCATTAGTCATTGGAGAAATGCAAATCAAAATCAAATGAGTTATCAACTCATTAGGATGGCTACTTTCAAAATAAAAAGCAAAACACAGAAAATAACATTTGTTGGAGAGGATGTGGAGAAATTGAAACCTTACATTGGTGTTGGAAACATAAAATAGTATAGCTGCTACGGGAAACAGTATGGCAGTTAGAAAACTAAAGAGATATTTGCATGTTTATAGCAGCAGTATTCACAATAGCTAAAAAGTGAAAACAACACAAATGTCCATTATCAGATGAATGGATAAACAAGATGGTGGTGTTTATGGGCGATGGAATATTATTCAGCTTTCAGAAGAATGGGAATCTGTCACATGCTACATACATCACTGATAGTCTTTCAGGACATGCTAAATGAAATAAGTCCTAAAGACGTAGTGTATGATTCCATTTATATGAAGTACGAAAGTTTTAAAATTCATGGAAACAGAGTGGTGTTTATGGGGTGGGGGGAAATGGGGAGTTGTTTTAATTGGATAGAGTTTCAGTTTTGTTTAATAAAAAAACTTGGGTATCTGTTGCACAACAATGTAAGTATACTTAACACTAAAGATGGTTAAGATGGTGAATTTTGTTATTTGCTTTTTTATCCCAATTAAAAGTAAAAATTATAAAAGAAACCCAGCCATTTACCAAATAAGTAAAAAGTAAAGAAAAAAAGCTGTAGTACATATATTTATATCAGACAGAATACGCTTACAAAGTAGACTTGAAGACAAAAAGCATTACTAGTGCTAAAGAGTGTCCTTTTGTAATGATTAAAAGTGAAGAAATTCATCAGAAAGTATAACTTAATATTTGATGTATTTAATACAAAATATTTGAATATGTGAAGCAAAAGTTGATAGAACAAATCCAGTCATAGTGATGTAATTTACCCCCAACTAAATAAGGAATGATCAAATAATTTAAAAAATGAGAATAATTTGAGAAACAACTCTGTACCTAGCAACTGCAGAGTACATGTTCTTTTTTAAGATATGTATACTACTTTGACCTATTTTATAAAGCAAATTTTTAAGCATTGATAATACATAAAACACACTAATAGTGGAATTAATTTAGTGTTTAACAATGGAAATAATACCCTGTGTGTTTTGGAACAAAGATATATTTTAAATAACTCACCAAAGAAGAAATCATAGTGGAAATTAGAAAATCTAAGTGGAATGTTAGTTGAATTTTAAAGGTGCACCTAGAGAGATAGGCTTAAATGCAAATATTAGGTAAAATGCTTGAAATTAATAAACCAATCACCACTATTATCTTTGCTGTATAAAAATCCTCCCCCCCCAGTCTCAAAGGCTTAAAGTAAAAAATTTCTCACACTGCTTGGCAGTGATTGGGTTGGCTGCTGCAACTCTGTGTGTGTGTGTGTGTGTGTGTGTGTGTGTGTGTTTGGTTCTGTTTGGTTGGTATTCATACTGAAAAAGCAGCCCGTGTACAGTACTTGCTTATTCATTCATATAGCAGATGGGGTGAACAAGAGGATGAGCTAAAGTGTATAATTGTTTTCAAAATTGCTGCTTAGGTGTGTTTTATGTATATTTGCTCACATTCCTTTGGCTAAAGCAAATCACATGGGTAAGTGTTGTATATGGGCCAGAGTTGTTTATGCTCCAAGGAGATGAAAGGTAATTACAATGGGTAGATGTATGTAATCCTTTAATTTAGGAAATCTGGGCTCTGAGCAATAATAGAATCTACTGTAGCTTTTATGAAGCTAGAAGTTAGAAGAAGAATTAGCAAAATAAATTTCCATAAAAGTATATGGAAAGAGGGCTCCCTGGTGGCGCAGTGGTTGAGAGTCCGCCTGCTCATGCAGGGGACACGGGTTCGTGCCCCGGTCCGGGAAGATCCCACATGCTGCAAAGCAGCTGGGCCCGTGAGCCATGGCCGCTGAGCCTGCACGTCCGGAGCCTGTTCTCCGCAACGGGAGTGGCCACAGCAGTGAGAGGCCCGCGTACCGCAAAAAAAAAAAAAAAAAAAGGATATGGAAAGAAATAATTTAATTAATTAGATCTAACAGAGGATTAATCATACCAACACTTAATTCTTTGAAAAGGCCAAGATTATACTTAGGAAGACAAAATAGAGGGAAATGTAAATATTTTAGCTGCAGTGAATATAAGGATGTAATTACTGATTATGGAGAACTTTTAATAGGTATTTCAGACCAATGATTTGAACATTTAGATAAGGAAAAATTTCTAGAAAAATATATGTTACCAAAACTGACTGGAAAAGAAAGTAAGTTGCTATAGATCATTTTAAATAATCTTCAGACTCCAAGATTTAACTTAATTTTATTAGCAAGTTCTTCTAAAATTGGAATAATTCCAACCATGAAAAAGTTTGCAGTGAATAGAGCTAATAAGTATTCAAATATTTGTTGAATTGACTGAGGTAAAAAAGGGAATACTTGACTCATTTTATGAGAAGAGCATAACCTTGATACTAATACCTGAAGAGAACATGAATGAGAAATTCATGAAAATATGAATGAGATTTCATTTTCTAATAGTATAAAACAACCATGAAAGGATCTATGTATTTTTGAAATGTGTACAAACATACATAGAAGGTAATACTGTAAAGAAAAAGGCAGGAATAATTGTCACGTAAGTCAGGATTTGGATTGTTTTTGTGGGGAGGGAGTAGAATACACAGGGTTTCAATATACTAACAGTGTTGTGTTTCTAGTAGTTTTTACATATTTTCTTTTTTTTTTAATTTTCATTTAAATTTATTTATTTTACGTATTTTCTAAACAAGTTGCACAGGTATGTTTAATACATTTTCCTATGTGGCATATTTCATGACAGTACTAAGAACAGGCTAGCATGAATGGGAATGTGTGGGACAAGAAGAGGTAAGCCAAAGATGAGTTACTTCTTGGAGCAGCAGGGCTGTTTTTGGGCTAAAATAAAGGTTAGGGTGAACTTTTTTTTTTTTTTTAATACTTAAAAATGTTTTTTTATTGAAGTATAGTTGATTCACAATATTGTGTTATTTTCAGGTGTAAGGTTGAACCTGTTTTTGTTTTTTGTATACAGCTATTTGTCTTCTTGTCCAGTGGTCTGCTTGGGGTGGTGTTGCAAAGCTGTACATTGTTGAAGGCTTTATTAACAGGGGACATACAGATAGGACTTCCATCCAAGAGATGTGCTGCTGGGCCTCGGCATCTTGTCGCTCATTGCTGGCTCACTTCTGGGTTTGTGAGGCTCAAGAATTGTCCAGTCTACTGTCTGTCATGATGCCTCTCCCTAATGAGAAATCTTTAGTTTGAACCTGCAGAACAAAGGAGTAAAAACATTACAACCAGTTCTTCACTCATTGTACCCTCTGTCCGAGTTGATTGTGTGGAAACCTAAATATACTCATGTCTTTGTTTCTAGCATTTCAGGAAGAACCTTCAAATTGGAAGCTTTTGAATCACACTGATCAGTCAGTTAATCTCATCTTTAGGCTCATCGCATTTGCTATTTCGCAGTATGTCAGCTTTGTCTAGTACTTCTTAGAGTATTATGTGAAGTTATCACTGGTGGTCTAAATGTCGATTCCCTGAGTTCTCCTTGGCTTTCCTGGCTTTATATTGTATGACAGAACATACCCAGCTGCTGGATAATTGAGACCATCAGCAGGCTCATTGTTGAGAGGGTAGACTGGAGGTGGGCTCTCTTCTGCCTTGACCTATTCTGAATTTGTGGAGTCCTCAAGCCTTGGGAGACCTGATGGCTGTTATTCACTCTGACTTTGCTGACTACTTTGATGTCTCCTGCTGCATTTCCCTTACAAATGCAGGCAGGCCTTTGTGTTTGTTGCAGATGGTGAGAGGAACTTCAGTTGTGGTGAAGTCTTTGGTATGTAGCTGGAAATGGTGTACAAATTCACCAGGAGATGCCACATCCTCACCTGGCAGACAGAGACATGACATCATACTGACTTGGCAAGCTGAGAGTCACCACCACCACTTGAGCTGTTCCTCTTCTCACAGAGAAGAACACCAACTTGAGAACCTCTCTGGCAAAGCTGGGGACTGTTCCTGACCAGGAGTCAACTTGTGTGCAAGTTCCACTGAGTGCAATTCTGGACCAAAAACTAACTTCTCTAAACCTCAGATGGGGATCATTCTTGTCTTCTCTACCTCACTGAGTTTTAAAGACCTTTGAAAACTGTAAAAGACTGGGCATGTGTGAGAAGGAACAAAGGCCATATGGTTATGTGGGATCAGGAATAATGATGCAAATAGAGGTGAGACCAGGAATTTAAAGACAATGCAGAAGCTTCAGGCTTTACATAGAAATTGTGACATCAAAGTACAGTCTGTGGATTTCTTCCCCAGGTGCCACAGTGTCAGATATTTTCATAATTAGTCCTTTTGTGTTGTGTATTTTAAAATGCAAAACTCTTTTCATTCTTCCTCCTAATACCTTACTCTGAAAGACTTCCTCAGATTGCTTTCTTCTCACAGGCAGCATGAGGCCCCATCATTCTCCCTTTAGATATTATTTTGATTTGACTTCTCCCTGCTGAAGAGACAAGTGAATTTAGGAGACCTAATTTCAGGTTTTGCCTCACTATTTAAATTCTAGCCAAAGCCCCTTGTACAAGTCAGTTCCTTATTTTAGTACACATACTTCAATTATGGTAGCTTTATAGTAAGTTAACTCTTTCCCAGGAATTCATTCATTAACATCTGCTTGAGTGCCTGGCCTGTGCCACACTGTGCTGGGAGCTGGGAATGTGGTAGTGGTCATGACTGACTATTGAAAATGCAATCTCCAAGTAATTCATAATGGTGATGTTGATGAGAGTAGGGTGTGTGGATGGAGATAGTTAATACAAAAAATCTAGATCAATAGATAACTACCATAATTGACCATTGAATTTAGTTATGAGCTGCTTCATAAATAGGAAAGAAGAAACTTGCTGAGTTATCACAGAGGAAGTTGGGGTAAAAGTTTGAAGAAATGACAAGTGGAAATATGAATGTAATGCATTCAAATATATATGAATATTGAATAATATGAATATTGAAGCTTGGTATAATATATTGGAGAAGTGGCAGTACCTGAAAGGATATGAGTCAAAGTTTGTGTGTGTGTATTTGTTTATTAATATATTTTTAAAGATTAGAAAATACTGGAACATTTTACATGGTTATGGGAATGGTCCAGTGGAAAGGGAAAGTTGAAGATATAGAAGGGAGTGGAAAATGGAGCTAAATTCTTGAGACTGTGAGACTGGATAGGATTCAGAGCATTGTGGATCAGGGTTTGTCAGCCTTGGCCCTATTGACATCTTGAACCAGATAACTAATTCTTTTCGTGGAAGCTGTCTTGTGCAACAAAGGATGGTTAGCATCATCCCTGGCCTCTATCCACTAGATGTCAGAAGCACCCCACCCCCATGACAATTTTTAAAAATATACCTTGAAGAGAGTTATTTGGGCAAAATCACCCCTAGTTGAGAGCAGTTGATACAGAGAGAGGTATTGGCCTTTCAAAGAGAGGCTTTGGTTCTTTACCTGGAGGGAAGAAATAGAACATGAGTGTAGATGGGTTTGTAGATTTCGTGGTAGAAATAGGAGTAATTTCCTCCTCATGATTTTACCTTTCTCAATGAAATGAGTCAGGGTTATGGGGCTGGTGAAAGGGTCGAGAGTGACAAAGTTAAGTCATTTTTGTAGAATGGAAGAAAATGGTTCTTAGAAAAATCAGAGATTCCTGGTGAGCAGTGGGAGACTACAGGCTATTTCTTCTATAGAAATTTTACTAGGGAAGCTTTAGACCAAAGAGATTAGGCAGGAAAATGGAGGACAGTACCAAGATTATTCTTGATTTATTTCTAAAAATGATGGAAAAGATCCTATCTAGATTTTACTAGGTCATTAGTATTTAAAGCTGTTAACTTATTGAAACTTTTTGGCTTTTCCATTACACCACATTCTCTCACTTTTCCTTCTACTTTGTCTTCTTTTTTTTTTTTAGTATTTATTTATTTGGCTTCAATGGGTCTTAGTTGCGGCATGTGGGATCTTTTACTTGCAGCACGTGTGATCTTTTTAGTTGCAGCATGCGGGATTTAGTTCCGTAACCAGGGATAGAACCAGGGCCCCCTGCATTGGGAGCACAGAGTCTTAGCCACTGGACCACCAGGGGCATCCCCCTTCTACTTCTGTACCCATTCTTTTTCAGTTAGATTTACGTTTGTCATCTGTTTGTTCCTTAATTGTCAGAGATTCCTAGGCTTATGACTTAAGACTCTACATTCTTACTCTAACTGCTCTCTCTAAGCACTCTTTCTACTCAAGACTTTATTCACCACTGTATGTTGTTTTAATCCCAACTCTTTTATATCTAGACTAGATTTTGACCCTGAATTTCAGATGCAGTGTGTCTAGCTGCCTCCTGGGACATTTCATCATATTTGTCCTAGAGTTCTTTAAAAATCAACATACCCCAAACTGAATGTATTATTTCTCCATTCAAAACCCCCTTCTTTAGCTCCTTTTCCTCCTCACAGTAAACAGAACTCCCCAGTTGGTTTATGATTCCTATCTTGGTGATTGCGTCTGTGATCCCTGAACATTGGCATGGGTATATCCCTCTTGCCTCAAGTTAGTCAGTAAGTCTTGTTTGTGTTACTCTCATATTTCATGAATTCTTCCATATCTCCATGTTTCTACTTTTCCAGCCTCATCTCACTGCTCTTTTTCTTTGTACACTGAAGTACTTGGAGTTTCCCAAAGATACTCTTCTCATCTTTAAGCTTTTGTGCATGTTCCGCCAAAGCCTTGAAATCCTCTTGCCCCATCATCTTTTTTTTTTTTTTTTTTTTTTGCGGTATGCGGGCCTCTCACTGTTGTGGCCTCTCCCGTTGCAGAACACAGGCTCCGGACACGCAGGCTCAGAGGCCATGGCTCATGGGCCTAGCCGCTCCGTGGCATGTGGGATCTTCCCAGACCGGGGCACAAACCTGTGTCTCCTGCATCGGTGGGCGGTCTCTCAACCACTGTGCCACCAGGGAAGCCCCTTGCCCCATCATCTTTGCTACACAAACTCCTATTCATGATTCAAACTTGGTTAGACATCATCTTCTTTGAGCATCCTTTCATGTTCTACATTTCCTGCTCTCTCCACAGTTACGTAAACCTCTATAGTAGCAGAATACAAGTGAAGGAGCTTGATTCAAGTGTTCTCTCTGTGAGTATATGAATGGATAGGTTCCCAGATAACCCTCCTATGGAAAATAACTAAAAATTCTAGATTAAATTATTGAAAAAATTACCAAAAAAAAGTTATGCTTGTACTATAGATTGACTGAATATGCAATCCCAGAGAAAAGAAACTGAGCTCAGAAGCAGACATTTACTCAGAGGACATTTCTTGGTCTTGGTTCTGAATGGAGGCAGGTGGGAAGTAACCACTCAATGGTCAAACATTTATGGATTTGCAGCTCAAATTCATAATATACTTCAGTCTGAAAAAAGCTAGAACTAAGAATATAAAGTAGTTCTGGACTATTAAAATCACAGGCGCCTGGCATAAGCAAATGTATATCCTCTTTGGAGGAACTTATTTCAGAGTTTGGCAAACTCTTCTGTACAGGACTGGATAGTAAATATTTTCTGCTTTGCAGGCTACTTAGGGTCTCTGTAGCATGTTCTTTGTTTCATGGTTGGTTTTATGGTGGTTGTTTTTTGTATCTTTTTATTTTAATGTAGCCCTTTATTGTAAAAGCTGTTTTTAGCCAGAGAGCTGTACAATAAAACAGACCACGGGCCAGATTTGGCCCACTGATGGTAGACTGATGTCATTCTAAGCCTCAGAATATTCCCATAAGTATTTTCTAAGGGAAGTAAGTTTAGAATGGGGTTGGTGCTCAGAGAAAAAAATGACTAAGCAAGCAAGATAGTTCCACTATCTTGGTGGAGGATTTTATGTATACTTGGAAATAATTTATAATCTGTAGGTTTTAGGTGTAATATTCTGTAAATGTCAATTAGGCCAGACTGTTATCTGATAGCATTGTTCAAATCTTATATATCCTTAGACTTTTTTTTCCTCATATAAATTACTGAGAGAGGGCTGTTAAAATCTTCAACTGTGGTTGAAATTCGTTTATGTCTTCCTTTAGAGCTGTCAGTTTTTGCTATATAAATTTTGTAGCTCTATTGTTAAATGCATGTATATGTGATGCATATATATGCATCTGTTATGAGATGCAGTATACATATGTAGTTATGTATTCTTGATGAATTGATTCATCATTGTGAAATATGCACAGTGATCCATATTGACTCATCATTATTTATTTTATTTTATTTTTTTTTAAATTTTGGCTGCGTTGGGTCTTTGTTGCGTGCAGGCTTTCTTTAGTTGTGGCAAGCGGGGGCTACTCTTCGTTGCAGTGTGTGGGCTTTTCATTGCAATGGCTTCTCCTGTTGCGGAGCACGGGCTCTAGGCACCTGGGCTTCAGTAGTTGTGGCTCATGGGCTCTAGAGCGCAGGCTCAGTAGTTGTGGCGCCCAGGCTTAGGTGCTCTGTGGCATGTGGGATCTTTCTGGACCAGGGATCGAACCCGTGTCCCCTGCATTGGCTGGCGGATTCTTAACCGCTGCACCCCCAAGGAAGTCCCTCATCATTATTTCTTGTAATGCCATGTCTGATGTTGAAGCCAAAGTTGCCACCTTTCTTTAATCTTTTTACTTTCAGCCTATTAGTGCCTTTATTTTATTTATATTTATTTATTTTATTTTTATTTTTATTTATTTATTTGCTGTGCTGTGTGGCTGGCAGGATCTTAGTTCCCCGACCAGGGATCAAACCAAGGCCCTGGCAGTGAAAACTCTAAGTCCTAGCCACTGGACTGCCAGGGAATTCCCCAGTTAGTGCCTTTATTTTATAGGAGGGTTTCTTGTAGACATCATATAATTGGGTCTTACTAGTTATAATATTTTTATTCCCTTTTTAATTTCTTTTGTGACCTCTAAGTTAATCAAACATTTTATAATATTACATTTTATTTTCTCTTTTGGCTTCTTAGTTATGCTTCTTTAAACTTTATTTTTTAGTGATTACTCTAGTGCTAATAATATGCCTCCTTAACTTTTCTAAATCTTTCTAGATTATTATATCATTTCACAGTTTTCTCATCTGACAGTTAATATTTCTTGGCTTACAAATATAATTTATAATTACAAAAATATAGTTCCACTACCTTTGTGCTAGTGTTGTCGTATCCTTTTACATGTATTCTGAGCCCATCTTAAAATGTTATTATTTTGCTTTAAACTAACAGTTGTCTTTTAAGGAAATTGTGAAAAGAAAAAACATAGTCTTTATTTATTTACTAAATTATATATTTTTGCTGCATTGGGTCTTTGTTGCTGTGCGTGAGCTTTCTCTAGTTGCGGCGAGCGGGGGCTACTGTTCGCTGTGGTGCACAGGCTTCTCATCACGGTGGCTTCTCTTGTTGAGCACGGGCTCTAGGTGTGTGGGCTTCAGTAGTTGCGGCACACAGGCTCTAGGGCACATAGGCTTCAGTAGTTGTGACGTGGGCTCAGTAGTTGTGGTTCGCAGGCTATTTTCCCTCTGTTTTATACATTATATTATGTCTACAAATCTGTCTTTATTTTCACTAGCTTTTGTCTGCCATCTCCATTCTATTCTTAAGCTCATCCACGTACAAAGTTTTCAGTTCTATAACTTATTTTTTTTGTAGTCTACATTTTTGGCTGGGATTTCCTATCTGTTCACTCATTCAGACCATCTTTTCCTTTAGTTCATCAAACTTAACTCTGTAATAGTTGCTTTAAAGTTCCTATTGTAAAATCTAACATTTGAGACATCAGGAAGACAGTTTCTGTTGACTGTTGTTGTTTTCTTGACTGTGTGTTACATCTTCCTGTTTCTTTTCACATTTTAGATATTAAATGTGAAATGTTTTTTTACTAGACATTTTAGGTATTATACTGTAGAGATTATAGATTATGTCATCTTCCTCTGAGGAATGTTGATTTTTTTGTTTTATTGGCCTGACAGCTTGGAATTTTGTGGGCTTGGTTTTATTCTTTGTTAGGTTAGATCTGTGGAAAACCTCTCTAACTTGGTAGAGCTTAGCCTCTAAACCCTATGTCTCCTCAACATCTTATCAGGTTTTGTGTTAGGCTTTGCTAGGGAATCTAGAGTAGGTCTTACTGTAGGAGGTGGGCCTTACTCTGTAGCCTGGCCTAATTTTTAAAGTGCATCTTACCTGGATGCCCTGGGTGTTGATGAGTGGTTAACAAGGGGTCTCCATTCTCAACTGGGTCTATATGTCATTATCTCCCAATGCTATTGGACCTTTAATATAACTGTTCAGCTCAGTCCCATTGCAGCTGTTTTTGGCTATGTGTCAGGGAGTCTTATCCTCTATGTATGTAGCTCAGCCTTTAGCCAAGGACTCACAGGGGTCTGACCCCCTACTCACAAGGGGTATTGCCCCCTCCAACACTAATTATCTCCCTCTTCCTCAGTGCTCTGCTCTATAGATTACATTGCTTCAGCTTCCCTGAATGCTAATCACTACCTTCTCAGCTCAGCAGGACAGCCATGCTTTGCTTGGGCTGAAGCTTGCTGTGCTGTGGTTGGGAAATTGTACTGAGAAAAGAGAGCTGGGGTGATTGTGGAGTCCACCTTGTGAATTTCTCTTCTTTCAGAGATCAGGATCTTGCATTGCTAGTTATCCAGTGCCAAAATAGTTACTTTATATCAGTTTATGGTTATTTTCATTGGCAGAAGTAGGCTTGTATCAGTTACTCTATCATATGCAAAGGCAGAAGATCATAACTGTTATATCATAAAATTAAAGTCTGACAGTATTAAGTCTTTGTAAAGAATGGCACAATAGGAACTCACATACCACAGTTGGTGCTAGATTAAATTGTTAGAACCATCTTTTTAAAAAAGTTGAAGTGTTGTTGATTTACAATATTATATTAATTTCAGGTGTACATCCTGGTGCTTCAGAATTTTTATAGATTATCTTCCATTTAAAGTTATTATAAAATATTGGCTATATTCCCTGTGCTATACAATATATACTTGAAGCTTATTTATTTTATACATAGTAGTTTGTACCTCTTAATCCCCTACTCCTGTCTTGCCCCTTCTCACTCCCTCCCCTGACTGGTCACCATTAGTTGTTCTCTATATCTGTGAGTCTGTTTCTGTTTTGTTATATTCATTCATTTATTTTATTTTTTAGATTCCACTTGTAAGTAATAACATACAGTATTTGTCTTCTTTGACTTATTTCACTAGGCATAATACACACTAGGCCCATCTATGTTGTTGCATGTTACAACCACCTTTGTAAAGAGTTTAATATTACTTACTAAAGTTGACTATTTATGCATCCTAGGAAACATCTATTCCATTTCTAAATGTATATGTATACACACAGATATCTAATAAGCATCAATTTCATATCATGTCCAAAATAGTATAATGGATAGATAAATTGTGTCTTTGTGTATAATGGTTTGGCATTTAGCAGTGAAATAAATTAATCATAGATACAGAAATGGGGATGATTTTTTTTCTTTCAATATGTTTTATTCTGATGAAGTTACAAAAGTAGATACAAAATATTTTTTTAAAAGTAGTTAACTGACTTAGAAAAATAAAGTCCCTAAAGTTTTAAAAATACAAAATAAATTTTCATGTAAAGAACATTTTAAAATATTTTAGATGATAAGACTAACTTAAACTATTTTCAGTGTAGACCAAACATAGAATGTTGTTGTATAATAAATCTATAGCACACTGGTAATCCATTTGGATTTACAGAATACTTGTTTGGAATAGAATCTGATAATGAGAGAAAACCCAAGTGAATTTCAATGCAGTTGCTTCAGTAAAATTACTGCTATCACAGGTAATATGAATATCATCCCCCAGAGCCCTTTACAGTCTGAAATATCAAAATCTAATGCAAAAGCAAAGGAAGACCAAGGAACTATTACTTTCCCTCTTTGCCAGAAGTGTACAATAGTAAAAAACCAAATCTAGTTACTGAACTGATATTAGGAGGAAATAATGTCCCTGTTGAAGCTGCTTAGTTTGGTGTACCAGCTGGTATTTTCAGGCCAGAATTCTATAGACAGGAGAGACAGCCACCTACAACCAGGCAAGGGTAACACCAGCACCATGACTGGAGCCGCTTAGAAACAAAGGGGGATGATTTTTAAAGTAATGCTGGTGTACATCAAATAAGAGAATGGTAAAAGGATGCTAATTGAAACTAGGTAATGGATATATAGGGCTTCAGTATACTGTTCTATTTTTGCATATGTTAGAGAAATTCCCAAATAAAAATTAAACTAAAAAAGATTTGGTGAATGTTATTCATGGAATATATGCAGTATATTATATTATCATATTAAAATATGATTTTATTTACATAAAGTTCAAACACAGGGGAAGTGAAATATATTGCTTAGGGGAACTTTCAAAGGTGGTTAATAAAAGAACAGTTAGGAAATGACCTTCACTAAAATCCATATAACAGTACCTCTGGAGAAAAGGAAGAGAATGTGATTGAGCAGAAGCAAACAAGGAGCTTTAAGGTATTGTCAGTGTTCTGTTAACCAAGATGGTGGTAACAGGTGCTATTCACATCTATTAATTTTTATACTGTACACATATAGTTCACACTAAGGCAGAATTATTTTAAAAGACCTGGATGAAAGAATTTTGAGAGTTTTGGGTTGGCATAATCAAGGGAGGCATTATAGAGAAGGGTTAGGCTTAAACTTGGCCCTAGTAATGAATATTCTATATTATAATTAACAAAACACTTAATCTAGGACCCACTTTTTTGTTCAATACTCCTGACCAAAAAAAAAACCCACAAAAAAATATCTTCCTTTGGAACGCATTCTTCTTGACTTCAGTTTCTCGTTTTTCATTCAGTCATCCATTTTTTGTTCATTCATTACAGATATCGGAGTACCTGTGAGGTGTCAAGCTTAGTGATAGGCACTTGTGTACAGTGTTGAGGAAAATAAACAGCAAGTCCCTGATGTCATGGAGTTTACAGGCCCAAGGTCCTTTATGTTTCCCCTGTTTGTTGAGCTTAGACTAGGAACCTCCTTTGTATGTTTGATTTAAAGTGTAGACTAGTCAGCCCTAAACAACTGGCTCATTTCTTGCCTTTTCCTGAGACTCTGCTTGATTTATTTTTCAGGTTTCTGTGGCAGAGAAAATTTTTTCCCACTGCTAAAACAGTGGTTGTAAAATTTGCCCCCTTATAACTTTTATCAGAATTTCCATCCCTTGATGCATGCAAGAGCTTTTCCTTGGTTTTTAGGCACTATCTGGAAATGTACAAAGTCAAAACAGAATAGGTAGTCCAGCTAGTGAAGGTAACCAGTTGGCTTGACTTGAAGGGGGAAAATGGAGAAAAGAGAGCTGAGGACAGAAAGTAGCCTCTGGTGCTGTAAGTAGGTGGACTGTCTGTTAAATAAATGTTAAAGCCTTGTGATTGTTGCGAAGAACAGTGATGATGAAAATGTTGTGTCTCAAAGAAAGTGGATTGAAGAGTGACTAAGAATTCAATACTACAACAATGTATGTCAGTAAATGAAAAATCAGATTCTAAAGTATCTCCTTCAAAGATAGTGTTTAAGTTAGCTATTACAATGTAAATTATGTAGTTTATAAAATCTGGTTCCTTCTTTGATGGAATTGCAGTGATGTGTAACACAGATGTATTTTTTAATATCCTGATAAAGATACTTTATGAAAAATACAGTTTGCAATTTCTAAATTACTGTTTCTTGAGTAAAGAAAAGTTGCTCAACACTGATAGGTCTAAGACCTAACTTATGTGTCTTCTCTAATGCACTGGAATTAAATATTATTTGGGAATTGGTTCTAGAGTCCTTTTAAGTTGAAAACTGAGTATGGCCAAAATACTCTTAAAAGTCCTTTAAACGACTTGTAAAATACGTATGTGGTTTTAAACATAGCCCCACATCATAATATGCATATGTAAATTTATCATATATATAGTAATGTAGCAGGATCGTATTTATAAAATATTCGAGTGTTTCACTGTTCGAAGCACTTGAGCAAATTTATGAAGATTCTAACTTGTTGGCTCTTCCTGTTCATGGTCATCTTTTTCCTAAGAGGCTGATTTTTAAAATAATTCACATTTAGTCAGTGTTTCTCAACTTTTTTTATTCATGAAAGCCTTTAATTATAAAATTAGGTCCTTGAGGATATGGTGAAACTATACTTGTTTAGATAACTTTACCTTTTAATCTCTTTTTTTTTTTTTTGGCCACACTGCATGGCTTGCAGGATTTCCTCGACCAGGGATCAAACCCAGGCCCCCGGCAGTGCAAGTGCGGAGTCCTAACCACTGGACTGCCAGGAAATGCCCTAGATACTTTACCTTTTAATGGTCAGGACATTATTAAAATGTGTGCATCCTTTTGTTGGGTTTTTCTTTATGTGAATTAACATTTTAGGGCTTAATTACTTCACTGCGTATGTTCATTGAGTAGAATGGCAGTTGCATTAAAAAATAAAAAGTTACTGTAATTGCTGAACAAGTATAATCAAATTTCTTTAAGTTAAAAATGTTACTACTATTGTGATGTACTGAAATTAAAGATTGTTTGGGTAGGTGGGATGGGAGCAGATTGTGAAGTGTCTTGAAATCTATGTAGGAATTTAGAAAAGGGGCGATTGCAGTTCTTACAAAGAAAAGTGGTATGATCAAAATATGGTTTAGTAAGGTTTAATCTAACAGAGGCATTAGCCTAGGTCAGAATAGAGGAGGGCAGAAGTTGAGTTAAAACTTATTTATAATAATCCAGGGGTGAAATGAAATGCTGAACCAAAGGGATATGTATAATATGTATGTGAATTTTTTGAACCACCTGTGAGTTAGTTATAGACACTATGCCACTTTATCCCTAAATATAAAGCCTGTATCTCTTAAAAACCAGTACATTCTCCTACATAACAATAGCTGTCAAATGTAGAAAGTTTAGTCTTGATAGAATGCTGTATCTGATATATAGCCTATATTTAGATTTCTCTAATTGTCTTAATACTGTCCTTTATAACTTTTTATTTTTTGATACCAACTCCAAGAATCACACATTGCATTTAGAATTACATAATTTTAATTTTCTTTAATTTAGAATAATTCCTCAGCCTTTTCTTTTTTGCTTTTCATGCCATTGGCTTTTTTTTTCTTTTTTCTTTGTCTTTTCCATTATGGTTTATTACAGGATACTGAACATAGTTCACTGTGCTATACAATAAGATCTTGTTGTTTATCCATTTTATGTGTAATTGTTTGCATCTGCTAGTCCCAAATGCCCAATCCAGTCCTCCCCTGTCCCCCCTTCCCCTTGGCAACCACAAGTCTGTTCTCTATGTCTGTGAGTCTGTTTCTGTTTTGTAGGTAAGTTCATTTGTGTCATATTTTAGATTCCATATGTAAGTGATATCATGTGGTAGGTATTTGTCTTTCTGACTTAACTTCACTTAGTATGATAATCTCTAGGTCCATCCAAGTTGCTGCAAATGGCATTATTTCATTCTTTGTTATGGATGAGTAATATTTTATTTTGTATATATATATACACACATACATACACACCACACCTTCTTATCCATTCACCTGTTGATGGACATGTAAGTTGTTTCTATGTCTTGGCTATTGTAAATAGTGCTACTATGAACATAGGGGTGTAGACATTGACATTTTTGAAGAATCCAGGTCAATAGTTTTGGAAAATATCCCTCAGTTTAGGTTTGCCTGGTATTTCCATATGACTAGCTTTAGGTTAAATATTTTTGGCAGGAATATTACATAGGTTATGTGCCATCTTTAGTATATCACCTCAGGAGACATAATGATGTCATTTGGTTTTCATGTTGTCACTTTCCTTCATATGTCTTCTGCAAACAGATGAAGAAGATACCTGCTTCCCTTTGTAATTAATAAGTGATCTCTGGAGTAATATTTTAAAGCTGTGTTCCCCAGCAGTCTTCACTTAGTGTTTTAGCTTCCATTGATGACTTTTGTTTGAATCAGTTTTACTCTGGTGATTATAAGATGGTAATTTTTTATTTGTTACTCCCTCTATGTCAGTTAGCATTCTTCTGTAAAAGAGAACTTTCCATTCGTTTTTTATTTTGTATTTTAACTTTCTCTTCTCTCTCTGTCTGTTTCTGTCTCTCTCTCTTTTTAATGTCAGTATGGACTCTTGAATGGATACCATTCCATTCCAGTTATTCATTTTGATGTTCAAATGTTTCACATTTGGTCAGGTTAGAACTTTCTCAAGATGGCTAATGTATACCAATGTTAGGTCCCCATTGCTTAGCACTTTTCATACCTTATGACATGACAAAATGGCATGCTTGCCTTTACTGGGGGGGTGTCTTTTTTTTAATGGTAAAATATGTATACAGAAAATTTACAGTTTTAACCATTTTTGAGTGTGCAATTTCCGCCTGCTTTTTAAATGTGGTCTTCCCTGGTCCTACCCTTGACCTGGTTCTCTTAGAACTTTGTTATCTTGTCCATAAGTGAGAGAATTTATTCCCAGGTTTTTAATCATTAACTATATGCTAATGACATCCTAGTGTCTTTGTGGGCCTCTAGAACTGTAACCAGTAGCTATTAGATTTTCCAGCTGTGTGTCTCGTGTTCCATAGGTATCTCATTTATATTCTGTCTCCATTTAAAAAATTAAAGGAAACCTACCGTAAACCTCTTTTCTATGTTTTTTTAAATTTTGGTTGGATGCCTTAGGAATCCTCATCAACTTCTAACTTCCAACATGCAGTGTGTCACTAGGTCCTATCCATCCTTCCCTAACCATCACTACTGCCATGCAACAGTTCTGGTCTGCGCCATCTCTCTATGGGGTTTGTATACTAGGTTCTTGGCTCTAGTTCATTCTCTTTCTAGCTTTCCTCTTGTCAGAGAGTAGTCTTCCTCCTTCCTTTCTCCTTTCCTCCTTTTTTCCTAGCAAGTAAGGGAATTTACTACCAGAAGTCCAAGGAGTAGTACTTGCTTCCAGACAGGTCTTCGTCTAGGACTTCAAAGAATGATTTCACATTTCTCTACTCCTATCTTTGGTCTTCTTTCCTCTGTGTTAGCTTCATTTTCAGTCAGGCTTTCTCTGTGAGATGGCAAAGATGGCTGCAAATAGTTTCAGGCTTACTTAATTTTCAAAATAAGTGATCCCAAGGAAAAGAATGCAAATCCTTCAAATTTCTAAAATATTAATCCTACTATTTTCCTATTTTTCTTAATGCTCTTCAGTGCTTTTTTACCTCCCTCAACATAAAGTTCAAATTCCTTGGAAAACAAGAATTCATGATTTGGCTCTTACATATCTCTGTCTTCATTGTGCCACTGCTTTCAGTTTTAAAATTCATAATAAATACCAAGATGCATGTGTTATTTCTTCTGTCTGCACTATTTTTTTACATTGTTTACTTGCCAAACTCCTTTTCATCCTTTAGACTGCAAAACCCAGTTCAGATTTTACTCTTCCCAGGAAATACCTCTTTGATAGTTTTTATTGTCATCCACCCCAGAAAAATCACGTTTTTATTCTAACTTTTTACCTCATATGTGCCAATTTTTTTTTTTTTTTTGGCGGTACGCGGGCCTCTCACTGTTGTGGCCTCTCCCATTGCGGAGCACAGGCTCCGGATGTGCAGGCTCAGCGGCCACGGCTCACAGGCCCAGCCGCTCTGATATATGCCAATTTTTAACTCTTATAGTGAAATGTAATTAATTTGTTTACAAGTCTTATCCACTGATTATTAAGTCTTTTTGGTCCCCTTTTGACCAAGGCAAAGTATAAGTTTATTTAAAAAACAAAAATTAGACTGACTATAGATTCAATTGGGGTAGACTGTGTAATTCGTATCAGCCCTCCTGCTGAGAACAACTGGAAAAGTAGGTAAAAAAATCTGCATGAAAACACAGTAGAGCTAACAATACAATAAAGAATTGTGTGGCTAAAATCTGGAAGAAGGAAATCTGAAGAAGACTGGCATTACAGTCTGCATTTCCCTCAGAGGCATCAGCTAGTTCCAGAAGAAGCAAATGAAAAGCTGAAAAGAGATTTTTTGAAAAACTCATGGAACTAGGGTAATAAAAATTGGTGTTCAGAAACCAGTTGGGGACCTCTAGTAAGCCTTCTAGGCTTTGGGAACTCTAAAGGCCTACATCCTAGAAAATCAGGGTAACTTAAAAAGATATGCTCTCAGTAGAGTTAGCATCTGTTCATTTTAATCCCTCATTGGATCAGCATGCTGATGCCTGTAGCCACTTAGTTGAAGGAAAACACAAATCCTTTCTGGAGTAAAATATCATCCTAAGCCTCAAGTTTTCAAAAATAATGTCTGCCCCCCCCCCAAAAAATAATCAGGCATACAAGAAGACAAGATGATATTATAGAAAAAACAAAAGGAACAACAGAAAATAGAGACAGATCCATAGAGATCCAGGTAATAGAGTTATCAAACAGACTTTAGTTATTATTAACATGATTTTTAAAAAGGTAAAATGGAGAATTTAATCAGAGAAGTAGAAATTTTAAAAAGGAATCTAACTGAAATTCTGGAAATGAAAAATATAAAATGAGTGCAATGAACTGGCTTAACAGTAGATAAGTACACGCTGAATACAGAATTACTAAGATGGGTTAAGAAAAAATCAAGAATGAAGCATGGAGCAAAAAAAGTGGAAAATAAAGAAACTATTGTCAGAGACATAGGAGATACAGTCCCAAGCTCAAACATACATTTGATTGGATTCTCAGAAGAGAGGAGTGAGAGGAAAAGGCAGAAATATTATTTGAAGAAATTATGGCTGACGTTTTACCAAAACCGATGAAAGATATAACAAGGGATAAATTCAAGAGGTCCTATGAACTCCAAAGAATATAAATATAAAGAAAACCACATCAAGGTTATAATTTAAAACTGCTGAAAATAAATAACAAAAGCCAGAGAAAAAGGACAAACTTCTTTAAAAGCATCAATAGTAAGACTTACAGCTAACTTTTCAGCAGAAATAATGGAAGTCGGGAGACAATGGGGTGGTGTAATCACAGTACTGGAAGGGAACTAGTGTTCAGAAATAAAGGTAAACAAATAGTTGAAGGGTACACTTAATATAGGTGAATTTTATGGTATGTAAATTGTATCTCAATGCAGCTGTTTAAAATGAAGGTGAAATAACCAACAGACATATGAAAACTGAGAAAATTTATTTTCAGCAGCTATGCTTTAAAGAAAGTACAAAGGAAGTATTTTAGGCAAAGGAAAATGATTCCAGGAAGAAGGTGAAGGTACAGAAAGGAATAAAGAGCAATGGAAATGGTAAATACATGTGTAGATTTAAATAAATATTGACACTAACCACAACAAAGTTGGTATAACTCTATGGGTAAAGTGGATTTTTAAGGCAAAAAGAATTATTCAAGATTAAATGGGACATTTCATAATCATAAAAGGCTTAGTTGCACCAGAAAATATATTAGTTCTAAACTTGTATGCATTTAATAGCAGCCTCAAAATATATAAGACAAAAATTGATAGGTGTACATAGACAAATTTATAATCATAGTGGGAGATTTTAATACACCTTATCAAGAAAGGTGCAAGGTATAGCAAGCAGATGAAAAAATCAGTAAGGATGTGGGAAATGTGAACAACACAGTTAAGAAACTTGGCTTAATTGACAGAAATGAAATACTGCACCTGACATCTGCAGAATTCATTCTTTTCAAGTGCACATTAACCCTTATACCATACACAGAAAAATCAATTCTAGATATATTGTAGTTTTAAATGTGAAAGTCAAAATAATAAAACTCATAAAAGATTAATATACTGTTTCCATGATCTTTTAGTACAGAAAGATTTACTAAACAGGAAATAACACAATGAAGCAAATGATTGATAAAATGTACTACATTAAAAAGAACTTTTCAACAGAAGATACCATAAAAGAGTGAAAAGGTAAGGTACAGAGTAGAAAAAAGACATTTACAACATTTTGTAAAGAACTCATACAAATCAATGAGAAAGACAACTGTATAGGAAAATGAGCAATAGAATTGGGTAGTCATATCACACAAAAAAATTATCCAAATATACTAAAGGTTTTCATCATTATTAATAATCAGAGAAATACAAATTAAAACCACAATGAGATAACACATCTACCAGAGTGGCTACATATTTAAATTTTTCAAATTTTTGAGATAATTATAGATTCATAGGAAGCTGGAAAAATAGTGCAGAGAGGTCCAGTGTATGCTTCACCCAGATAACCTTGAAAGGTTATCTTAGATAATTAAATTAATTAAATCTGATAGCTTAGATAATTAAACCACAATATTAAAACCAGAAAATTGATGTTTATTATCACAAATGTGTGTGTATACTTCTCTATCATTTTATCACATGTAGATTCACATAACTACTATAAAAGTCAAGGCACTGAATTATTTTATCACCACAAAGATCTCCTTTGTGCTATTAAACTTACACCCATCTCCCTCCCCTCTGCTATTCCTAATCCCTGGTAGCCATTAATCTGTTCTCCATCTCTATAATGTTGTCATTTTGAGAATGTTATATAAATGGAATCATACAGCATGTTACCGTTTGAGATTGATATTTTTTTAAAATCATAATGCCCTTGAGGTCCATCCAAAATGTAGTTTATATCCATAGTTTGGTCCTTTTCAAAAAGACTAAATTTTTAAAAACTGACAATACCAAGTGTTGATGAGGATGTAGAGCAATAGGAACTTTGATATACTGATAATGGGAATGTAAATAGGTACAACTACTCTGAAAACATATTTGCATTTTCTACTAAAGTTGAAGTGCACCACCTGATTCAGCAATTCCACTCCTAGTAAATACTCAATAAAAATATATGTTGTCATAAATCACAGGAATTTTTTGGGGATTCATCTCCTAAAGTAAGGGAAATAAAAACAAGAATAAATAAATGGGACCTAATTAAACTTAAAAGATTTTGCATGGCAAAGGAAACCATCGACAAAAGGAGATGACAACCTACTGAATGGGAGAAATTATTTGCAAATGGTATGACCAATAAGGGGTTAATATCCAACATATATAAACAACTCATACAACTTAACATCAAAAAAAAAAAAAAAAAACCCGATTAAAAAATGGGCCAAAGAACTGAATAAGCATTTTTCCTAAGAGGACATGCAGGTGGTTAACAGGCACATGAAAAGATGCTCAGCATCACTAATCATCAGGGAAGTGTAAATGAAAACCACAATGAAATATCACCTCACACCTGTCAGGATGGCTCTCATCTAAAAGAACACAATAACAAATGTTGGCAAGGGTTTGGAGAAAAGGGAACCCTCCTACACTGTTGGTGGGAATGTAAATTGGTGGAGCCACTGTGGTAAATAGTATGGAGGTTTCTCAAAAAACTAAAAGTAGAACTACCATGTGACCTGGAATTTCCAGTCCTGGATATATACCTGAAAAAAACAAAAAACACTAATTTAAAAAGACACTTGCACCCGATGTTCATAGCAGCATTATGTACAATTGCCAAAATATGGAAGCAACCTAAGTGTGCATCAAAAGATGAATGGATAAAGAAGATGTGGTATACACACACACACACACACACACACACACACACACAATGGAACACTACTCAGCCATAAAAAAGAACAAAATTTTGCCGTTTGCAGTAAAGTGGATGGACTTGGAGGACATTATGCTAAGTGAGTAAGTCAGAGAAAGACAAAATACTGTATGATCTCATTTATATGTGGAATCTAAAAAATACAACAAAGTAGTGAATATAACAAAAAAGAAACAGACTCACAGATATAGAGAACAAACTAGTGGTTACCAGTAGGGAGAGGGAAGCGGGGAGGGGCAATATAGGAGTGGGGTAGTAAGAAGTACAAACTATTAGGTATAGGATAAGCTACAAGGGGATATGTTGTACATATCCAGGGAATATAGCCAATATTTTATAGTAACTATAAATGGAGTATAAACTTTAAAAATTGTGCATTACTGTATTGTATACCTGTGACATATAATATTGTATATCAACTACAGTTTACAAAAAGGTAAAAAAACATGTTCACCAAATAAGTGTTCTGTAAAAACATATTTATAGCAACATTATTTATAGCAGCTATAGTCTGGAAGGGACCTGATGCTCATCAATAGTAGAATGGATTTTTGTATTTATCTTTTTTTTAAAAAATTAATTAATTTTTACTTTTGACTGCGTTGGGTCTTCGTTGCTGCACGTGTGCTTTCTCTAGTTGCGGTGAGCGGGGGCTGCTCTTCGTTGTGTGCAGGCTTCTCATTGCGGTGGCTTTTCTTGTTGCGGAACATGGGCTCTAGGCATGCAGGCTTCAGTAGCTGTGGCACGTGGGCTCAGTAGTTGTGGCTCATGGGCTCTAGAGTGCAGGCTCAGTAGTTGTGGTGCACGGGCTTAGTTGCTCCGTGGCATGTGGGATCTTCCCAGACCAGGGCTCAAACCTGTGTCCCCTGCATTGGCAGGCAGATTCTTAACCACTGTGCCACCAGGGAAGTCCCTGGAATGGATTTTTTAAAATTGTGGTTTGATCATAAAATAGAGTACCGTAGAGCAGGGATGGACAAACTTTTTCTGTAAAGAGCTATGTAGTAAATATTTTAGGCTTTGTATGTCATACGTTGACTATGGCAACTACTCAACCCTGCAGTTGTAGCATTGGAGCAGCCGTGTGCAATATGTAAACAAATGGATGCGGTTGTGTTCAATGAAACTATTTACAAAGACAAACTTTGGCCTTTAGGGGCTGTAGTTTGTTGACCTCTGCTGTAGAGCCACAAACTATAGATGAATCTCATAAAGATAATTTTGTGTTAAGGAAATCATACATTATGATTACTTTTTTATAAAATTCAAAAACAGGAAAAATGAATAAAGAATTAAAGTCTGAGTATTGGCTGTCTTTAGGAAGAAAGACAGGGCAGTGATAGGAAGGGGCATGAAGGGTACTTCTAGTGTGCTAGTTATATCATCTTTACTCGAATTGTGGTTCCACAGGTCTGTTCACTTTGGACTTATTGAGATATATACCTATGATTTATGCCCTTCTCTAGTGTGTGTGTATACATATATATGTAAACGGCAGTGTGTTATACCGTACTTAGTTTTAAAAGTTAAAAACAAAACAGAAACGTATTTGTGTTCCCATCAGAATAGAACTGTGTTTATTCATTTTTGGTATATGATAAACATACGATAAATGTTATTTGAAGTGGGAGTTGCTAATAGCAAGCTCTGTAGCAAGATAAGGGACAGTGAAGAGTAATGACTCAATTAGCTTGAAGAGCTTATTGAAGACTTTTGGGAAAGCAATTTTGGTATAGGGGAAGTAACCATTTAAGGCATTTTCATGAAAAGAAGATAGATCCTAGTTTAAAAGGCTAACTGGATCTAATAAATGGTGTGAGCTGTCAAGTGACATTCATGTTTGAAGACAGAAGGAAAAGATTGTTTGGATAGCTGTTAAGAGCAAGATGCCACAACTATTTTGTAATGATGATGTTTAATTTGGCTCATCAGACAGATACTTTTGTCATGTCTTTTACCTCCTTACACTCTGTTTAGATGTTAACTCTGTAAAGGGTCATGGACCAATTAGCACTGAGGAGTAGTGTAGATGTGATACAGAGTTTATTGGGGAAAACTTACCAGAAGTAATAGAACGCAAGTAGTCCCTCAAACTCTTTTTTTTTTTTTTTCCCCACAGCTTCAGCCAGGCTTCGATAGTCTTCATGCATTATGGCCCGATGACCTTCCAGTAGAGAATGGCCTCCACCTCTGTAATGTTTTACATATATGTAGGTCAGGGCAGGGAACATCTATGTGATTATGTAACAAAAATTAGAAAGGGGCCCTAGGGGCAGGGATGGGCCCATTTTTCCTTTGAGCCAACAGCTTAGACCTATGCAGTATCCTTGCTACTAAGCTTATAAAAGGGGTTTGGAAATGAACCTTCAGAGCCATCTAGGTTTATGTTTCATCACATGTTTCCCACTATTAGAAAAAGAGGCAGAAACTTCTTGGACTAGTGTTAAAGATCTATTAGCTTTCTCCAGCTTCCTTACCAGACCACTGGTTCTAAACAAATTTTGTCATTTACTGAATTATCTTCTAATAAATGATTGCTTATTCCAAGCTTCTCATCTTTGCTCACAGTACCTAATTTAGGATGCTTTTCCCTTTCTCTAAATTCTCATTCTAAGGAGCTGCTTTGTCCCATCTCTTCTGTGATGCCTCCCTTATGATCTCAACTCTTATACCAAATACTATCCACTTTTCATACACTGTCTAATATTATTTTTATGTGTGCATTTCTTTCTTTCCATCTAACTTGTAAATTCCGTAAGCGTAGGGAACATGAATTTGGATTACTCTGTAACCTCTATAATACTCTACTGGTCTTGTGTGTAAATGCTCAACAAATAGTTAATGATAAGAATGTATGTTCTTATAATGTATTTTAATTATAAAATAGTCATAATATTTTAGGGTTCTTGATGCCTCTTTTAAACTCTGAATATTAATTATTATTAAGTATAATGCTAGATTCTTTATTAGAACATCTTTTCTATTCGGTTGCAATCAATTCCTGTTTTTAAAACTCATTTTTTGAGATTAGTATCAATTATTGTCTGTTGGTTACTCTATTAGCCAGTTTAGTAATTAGATTCCTCCATTCTACTTCAGCAAGAAGTTGAGAACTTTAAGAAGCTAAATCTCATTAGTAAAGAGCAGTTTGAAAACCTAACACCTGAACTTCCTTTTGAGCCAAACCAAGAAGTTCCTGTAGCACCTTCACAGTCCAGGCAAGGTATGTAAATCTGCTTTTGTGTAAGTGTCTGAATAATATTAAAACAGTTCTAAATTGTTTTTAAAGTTTGCTTCTTTTTTATTTGTGGAAAACATTTAGATATCTGGTAAAAGACTAGAATTTTAAAACTCAACTTTTATTTATTCTTTGGTGAACTTCAAAACATTTTAGAGACTTAAAAATACAGATTGTAAATTTGGTAAGACAGCCATGTAGTAAATGATCATAGTTGGAAGCCCACCTTACTCTTGGTGAATAGGCAGGTAATCACAAAGGTGATGCAGGAGTTGTCTATTATAACACCACCTCATGCTCAAACCCAAACGCTTACTTAAAAGTAGGCTGAATTGGTTGGTTTCTTTATGTGTCTCTTTTGACTTTGAGATTGCTGGGAATGCTTCTCTTTGCAAAATAAGGAAAAATTTTCACTCACTTGCTGATTCCTTAAAATATACCACTAGCATCATTCTTTTGCTTTAAGGCCTTATCTTTGTGTGAAAGTGTAAGTACATTTGGGAGATTCATAAAATTGAATCTGACATTTTCAGGCAAGTGTAACTGATTTTATTATAGTTTTTCCTGAAGGCAGGTTAAAGAAAAACTTTTAATTTGGAAAACTTAAGACATATACAAAAATAAAGCAAATTGTATAATGAAACCCCATGTACCTATTACCTACCCATTAGCTGCTTTATCATCTCATAGCCGATTTTATTTCATCTTGACTCCACTCATTCTCTTTACCTCCCACTTGGATTATTTTGAAACAAACTCCCAATCATATTATTCATATTTTTTCATTCCTAAATATTTCTGTATGTATCTTTGATAAGATAAGGACTACCTATTTTACACATAAATAAGCCAGTACCATTATCACATCTAAAATTAACAGTAATTCCTTAATATAAAATATCTAATTGGTGTTCAAATTTTCTCATTCATCACTTAAAAAAAAATCAGAATCCATATAAACTCCAAACTTTGCAGTAGGTTGATATGTCTCTTTTAGTGTATAGGTTCATACTGTTGTGTTTTTTTTCCCTTGAACTTTATTGTTGTAGAAACTAGATTGTTTGTCCTGTAGAATTTCTTACATTCTGGACTTTGCTGATTGCATCCCATGGTTTCATCCAACCATTTTCTGGTCCTGAATTTTCTTTAACTGTGATTCTGATACAGAGGCTTGATCAGATTGAGGCTCATATTTGAGCAAGAATATGTCATATGTTGTGTTGAATACTTATACCAGGAGGCACATAATGCTCGATTGTCTCTCTTTGGTGTCTCTCTTTGATAATCATTGCTTGAAGGTTTATTTCACAAGGGGCTTCAAAATAGTGATAATTCTATTTTCATAATTCCTTCTTAATTTAGTAGATTACTTCCATAAAGAGGATTTCCCTTAATTGACTATTTGTTTTTCCTGAGATAGAGTTCTTATAGGAAAGGGAATAAATGCTTAATTCTTTCACTTTGTTTACTAGTTTTCAAAGTAATGAGCTGGTTCTCTACATCTTTCTTTGCTGACCAATGAGGAGGTTTTTCGGGTTTTTTTGTTTTATTTTAAAATTATCACTGTGATCAAAACTATTAGAGCTCATCAAAAAATTTGGTAAAGTTGCAGGATATGAAATTAATATACAGAAATCGGTTGCATTTCCATACAGTAGCAATGAACTATCAGAAAGAGAAATTAAGGAAACAATCCCAATTACAACCCCATCAAAAAGAATAAAATACCTAGGAATAAACCTACCTAAGGAGGTGAAAGACCTGTACTTGGAAAACTATAAGTCACTGATGAAAGAAATTGAAGACAACACAAACAGATGGAGATATATACCATTTTCTTGGATTGGAAGAATTAATATTATTAAAATGACCATACTACCCAAGGCAATCAACAGATTCAATGCAATATCTATCAGAATATCAATGGCATTTGTCACAGAACTAGAACAAATAATTTAAAAATTTGCATGGAAACACAAAAGACCCGGAATAGCCAAAGCAATCTTGAGAAAGAAAAGCAGAGCTGGAGGAGTCAGGATCCCAGACTTAAGACGATACTACAAAGCTACAGTAATCAAAGCAGTATGGTACTGGCACAAAAGCATACATACAGATCAATAGAACAGGATAGAAAGCCCAGAAATAAACCCACACATCTCTGGTCAATTAGTCTACAACAAAGGAGGCAAGAATGTACAGTGGAGAAAAGACAGTCTCTTCAATAAATGGTGCTTGGAAAGCTGGACAGCTACATGTGCAATAATGAAATTAGAACATTCTCTACATCATATACAAAATAAACTCAAAATGGATTAAAGACCTAAATGTAAGACCAGAAGCCATAAAACTCCTAGAGAAAGACTTGGGCATAACACTCTGTGACATAAATCACAGGAATGTTTTTTTGCATCTTTCTCCTAAAGCAAAGGAAATAAAAGCAAAAATAAACAAATGGGACCTAATTAAACATAAAAGATTTTGCATGGCAAAGGAAACCATCGACAAAAGGAAATGACAATCTACTGAATGGGAGAAATTGTTTGCAACTGATATGACCAATAAAGGGTTAATATCCAACATATATAAACAGCTCATACAATGGACCATCAAAAAAGCAAACGACCTGATTTTAAAAAGGGCTGAAAAACTGAATAGACATTTTTCCTAAGAGGACATGCAGGTGGCCAACAGGCACATGAAAAGATGCTCAGCATTGCTAATCAAGGAAATGTAAATCAAAACCACAATGAGGGCTTCCCTGGTGGCTCAGTGGTTGAGAGTCCGCCTGCCAATGCAGGGGACACGGGTTCGTGCCCTGGTCCGGGAAGATCCCACATGCTGCAGAGTGGCTGGGCCCGTGAGCCATGGCTGCTGAGCCTGCGCGTCCGGAGCCTGTGCTCTGCTACGGAAGAGGCCACAGCAGTGAGAGGCCCGTGTACCGCCAAAAAAAAAAAAAAAAAAAACCACAATGAAATACCACCTCACACCTGTCAGGATGGCTGTCATCCAAAAGAACACAAATAACAAATGTTGGCAAGGGTGTGGAGAAAGGGAACCCTCCTACGTTGTCAGTGGGAATGTAAATTGGTGGAGCCACTGTGGAAAGCAGTATGGAGGTTTCTCAAAAAACTAAAAGTAGAACCACCATATGACCTGGCAATTCCATTCCTGGGTATATATCTAAAAAAACAAAACACTAATTTAAAATAAAGACACATGTACCCCAATGTTCATAGCAGCATTATTTACAATTGCCAAAGTATGGAAACAACCTAAGTGTGTATCAACAGATGAATGGATAAAGAAGATGTGGTGTATATAGATATACAATGGAATACTACTCAGCCATAAAAAAGGAACAAAATTTTGCCATTTTCAGCAACATGGATGGACTTGAAGGACATTATACTAAGTGAAATAAATCAGACAGAGAAAGACAGATACCCTATGATCTCACTTATATGTGGAATCTAAAAAATACAAACTAGTGAATATAGCAGGAAAGAAACAGACTCACAGATATAACGAACAAACTAGTGGTTACCAGTGGGGAGAGGGAAGGTGGGAGAGGGATTATGAGGTTAGGGGATTAAGAGGTACAAACTATTATGTGTAAAATAAGCTATAAGGGTATATTGTACAACATGGGGAATATAGCCAATATTTTATAATAACTATAAATGGAGTATAACATTTAAAAATTGTGAATCACTATATTGTACACCTACAACTTATATACTATTGTACATCAACTATACTTCAATTGAAAAAAGAGAAAATTATCACTCTGATCTCATAAATACATTAGATGGGTTTTACTCTACTGTCTTATTGATACTTGGGCCAATTATCCGTTTATTGACTTTTAGCTCCAAATCCACCTTTCATTGCTTTATTCTGTGATAATAGAGTTGGACTCTTTTTTTAAAATACTATTTTCTCATTTGTTTATATTTATTATTTTTGGCTGCATCGGGTATTAGTTGCGGCACGCAGGATCTTTCGTTGCGGCACATGGGCTCTTCATTGAGGTGTGCGGGCTTCTCTCTAGTTGTGGCATGTGGGTTTTCTCTCTCTAGTTGTGGCGCGCAGGCTCCAGAGCTCATGGGCTCTGTAGTTTGTGGCACATGGGCTCTCTAGTTGAGGTGAACAGGCTCAGTGGTTGTGGCGTGCGGGCTTAGTTGCTCAGTGGCATGTGGAATCTTCCCAGACCAGGGATTGAAGCTGCAGTTCCAGTCCCCTGCATTGGAAAGTGGATCCTTTACCACTGGACCACTAGGGAAGTCCCTGGAGTTGGACTCTTAACTGTCTTGTTTGCCAGGTGGTTGAGCTTTGTCAGTACTCTAGTTGCTACTGAGTTGGTCATTGTTTCTAGGCCTTTTCTATTGAAAGAGCTTGGAAATTTTTTTAAGGAAAATTACATTACAAATTTATATTGATAGTTTTTGTTCAAATTTAGGATTACAGATTTTAATTTTAATTTGTTAGATTTTATATTTGTATGACGTTTTACTTATGTGAAAAAAATATCATTCCTAAGCACAGTAACAGAATTGTTTATCCTACGATATAGTAGCTTCAGAATAACAATAATATTAAATAATATTACTATAAATACTAAAAGAAGCTTACTTTTAAAAAAATTCTTTAAATTTTTAAGCTTTGAAATTTTAAAAACTTTATACTTTTAAACTTTTTTTTTTTTTTAACATTCTTAGGGTATTCCACTAAGGATGTTTAGTCTAATTACAAGATTTTTTGTGTTGTTTAATTTGAGTAAATTAAAATTGATAATTTATGCTCCTCACCACATCATAGAATTAAAGTCCCAAGAGGTGTATTTTATTTAATTAATTAATTAACTTAAATTCCCAGGATCTACTTTTAACTTTTTTTTTTTTTTTTTTTTTTGCGGTACGCGGGCGTCTCACTGTTGTGGCCTCTCCCGTTGCGGAGCACAGGCTCCGGACGCGCAGGCTCAGCAGCCATGGCTCACGGGCCCAGCCGCTCCGCGGCATGTGGGATCTTCCCGGACCGGGGCACGAACCCGCGTCCCCTGCATCGGCAGGCGGACTCTCAACCACTGTGCCACCTGGGAAGCCCTATTCTGCTGTTTTTGAGTGGAGTATCTACAAATTCTTATTAGGGTCAGTTAGTTGATGGTGTTTGTAAGTTCTATTCCCTTGCTAGTTTTCTTTTGGCTACTAGCTCTATTAGTGTGAGAAAAGTGTTTAAGTCTCCAACTGTAATTGCAGATTTGTCTGTTTTTCCTTTAATTTCTGTCAGTTTTTTCTTCATTTATTTTGAAGCTCTTTTTACTAGGTGTACTACACCCTTAGGTTTATTGTATCTTCTTAGGATTTGACCTTTATATCAGTTTATACTGCCTTCTTTATTCCTGGTCATTTTATTTGCTCTGAAATCTCGTTTATCTAATTTTGATATAGCCATTCCAGCTTTTTCTTGATTACTCTTTGTATGGTATGTGGTGTGTCTTTTTTCATCCCTTTACTTTTAAGCTACTTATTTCATTATATTTGAAGTGAGCTTGTTATAGACAGCATATAGACTGGTCTTTTTGTTAAATTCAGTCTGAAAATCTGTCTTTTAATTGGTGTGTTTAGATTGTTTACATTTAATGTAATTATTGCTATGTTTGGATTCAGATTTTGTTTCTTTGTTTCCCTTTCTTTGCCCTGTTTGGGTTACAGTTGACCCTTGAACATCTAGGGGGTTATGGGTGCTGACCCCCCCACATAGTCAAAAATACTGCTATCTCGCCCTCAAAAACAAGGAATTGATAAATGACTCACGCAAGGATAAGAAGCTGAAACAGTTTGAATAGAATCAGGACTCAAACCCTAGTTCTTTTGGTTCTACATACTGTGATCTCTAATTGAACACAAACTTTTCCCACACTTAGTTAATTTAAAGATCTTTAAAATGAAAATACATGTCCTATATTTATTGAAAAAAAAATCTGCTTATAAGCTGCCCTGCGAAATTTAACCCCATGTTGTTCAAGGGAAAACTGTCTATGTAATTTTTTTAATTACATTTTAATTTATCTAGGGTGAGTTTGGCCATATATGCCTTTTTTGTGTAATTATTTTTTTAGTAGTTCCTCTAGGGATTAGGTTGCTCTAGATACACTTAACTTTTCATTTTATTTAGAATTAATATTTTACTACTTCAATAGGAACGTAGAAATTTTACTTACATATAAGTTTCTTTGTGGTATAGTCTTGAAAATAAATTGAAAGTCCTATCAGTGTTATATTTTTTACTTTTAACTATCAAGTATGTTTTAAAGAACTTAAAAGGATAATAGTCTATTATCTATATTATACTTTTACCATTCTCTTGCTCTTCCTGTATTTATGATGTTCCAAGTTTCTTTCTGATATCCTTTTCTTCTGTTTGAAGTACTTTCTTTAGCAATTCCTTGAGAGAAATTCTGCTGACTATGATTTATTTACCTTAGTTTTCCTTCATCTGATGATGGTGTGTTTATTTCACCTTCATTCCCAAAGGATGTTTCCTTAGATACAGAATTCTGGATTGACAGTTCTTTTTTTTCAGCACTTAAAACTGTCAGGCCACTTCTTTCTGTCCTCCATAGTTTCTGATTTAAAAATTTTGTAGTAATTCAGATTGTTCCCTTACTTGTATTGAGTTCTTTTTCTCTAGCCACTTTCAAGAATTTTTATTTGTCTTAAGTTTTTAGCAATTAGAGTGTGATGTGTCTGACCATGGATTTCTCTGGATTAATCCTTGATGGGCTTCTCTCTGTTTCTTGAATGTGTAGGTTCATGCCTTTAGCCAAACTAGGGAAGTTTTAAACTATTATTTCTTCAAAAATTTTTTGGTTCTGCATTTTCTCTCCTCTCAAGGACGTATTGTTGTTCCACAGATTCCTGAGGCTTGATTAGTTTTTTTCCAATTGTTTTTTTGCTCTGTCGTTCAGATTGGATAAATGTTATTGATTCTGGATGCTTTTACTACTTCTTATCACCTGTTGGAAGAAGTTTAATTGTGATTGTCTTGATGTGATTTTCTTCCAGGCTTATTGAGTTTTTTTTTTTTAATCTATGTGTTTACATATTTTTAATCAACTTTGGAAAAATTTTTAGCCATATTTTAAATTAACAGTTTAAATTTTTAAAAATTAATAATTTTTAATGTACTTTTAAGTCTTTCCTTTAAGATTCCAGTTACATGTATATTAATCTACTTGAAGTCACATAGCTCACTAATGCCTTCTTTTTTTTCAGTCTTTTTTCAGTCTTTTTTTTCCTCTGTGTTTTGTTTTGGGCAATTTCTACTCCTATGCTTTCAGGTTAATTAGTCTTTTATTCTGCAGTGTCTAATCTCAGCTGTTGTATTTTTCTTCTCTAGAAGTTGGATTGGATTCTTTTTTTTATTGTCTGTATCTCTTTTTGATGTGTTCATACTTTCCTCTACCTTATCAAATACATGAAATATAGTTATAATGACTTTTTGCAGGCAAAGTGTAAATCCAGTTTCAGTGGTTGGCAAATTTATTACCCATAGGCCCAAACTGGCCTGCCATGGTCTAATTTGGCCATATCCTTCATTTACATATAGTCTATAGCTGTACTACAATGGCAGGGTTGAGTAGTTTTAACACAGACTTTATGACCTGAAAAGTGAAAAAAAATTACTATCTGGCATTTACAGAAAAATATTTGCTGAGTCCTGCTTCAGTGACATTTTATTTACATAAAAAAAATAGAATGTCAGTCCTCGTGTAGCACTTTTTATTATCAGCCTTCAGTGAACACCAACAGCATAACATTAAGTTCTGTTTTTATACAGGCAATTCCTGTCTAAAGACAATTGGGACTGTGGATAAGGTACATATGGTCCAGGTATGCAGGTGTGCAATGATTTGGTGGAATAACATTTGGAAAATCTTAAGTAGCAAAATAGTTAGCACACCCCCCTCAGTCCAGTGGTTCTTAAACTTTGGCAAGTATCAGATTCACCTGGAAAGCTTGTTAAATCAAGGAACTCTGTACCCAGAGTTTCTTGATTTAGTAAGTCGAGGTAAGACCTGAGAATATGCATTTTTAACAAGTTCCCAGATTATCCTGATTATCCTGTACCACTGGTTGGGACTACACTTTGAAAATCAGTGCTTTAGCCTAATCCTCTGAAATATCAGTCTTCTCTGATAAACTTTTAGCAGAAACTGTATGGTAGTCAATCACAATTGAGGTTCCCTGAAGAGCAGATGGCCTGGTCTTTTGTGTTTTAAAGCTTTTTTGAGGTATAATTTACATAAAATTAACTCACTTTAAGTGTATAGTTTGATTAATTTCAGTAAATTTGTATAGTTGTACACCAGTGCCACAATTCAGTTTTTAAATTCCATCACAATAAAAGTTCCCCCACGATCATTTGCGGTCAATTTCAGCACTCATTTTCAGTTTGAGGTAACCGGTGACCTGCTTTCTGTCTGTATGTTTTTGCACTTCCTAGAAATTTCATGTAAATGGGATCATATGATATGTAGTCAATGTGTCTGGCTTCTTTCAATTAATATAATATTTTTGAGATTAATCTATGTTGTTGCTTATATTTGTACTTCACTTCTTTTTGTGAGGTAGTGTTCTATAGCATGGACATACTTCATTTGGTTTATCCATTTGGAAGTTGATGGATATTTGGATTTTTTTGGTTTTGGTTTTGGCTATTATGAAAAATGCTATTTTGAACATTCATGTACAAGAGATGGCCCATGATTTTGATAAAAAGAAGTTATAATATCTAGATGATATTCATGTATCATCCCAGGCTTATATTTGATAAAAAACAACTTTAGGGACTTCCCTGGTGGCACAGTGGTTAAGACTTTGTGCTCCCAATGCAGGGAGCCCAGTCTCCATTCCTGATCTGGTAACTAGATCACACATTCATGCTGCAACTAAGAGTTCACATGCCACAACTAAGTGTTCACATGCCACAACTAAGGAGCCCTTGAGCCGCAACTAAGGAGCCCACCTGCCACAACTAAGACCCAATGCAACCAAAAAAAATTTTTTTAATGTATTCTTATTTCCTAACTACCTATTTTTCTAGTAATTTAATGTTTATATCTACTATATTTTATGTACTTGAAATTGTGTTAACTATTTTTGATAATTTTTTGTCAAAATATTATCATTTTTTAATATTTATTTATTTAGTTATTTTGGCTGTGCCAGGTCTTAGTTGTGGCAGGCAGGCTTCTTAGTTGTGGCATGCATGCGGGATCTAGTTCCCTGACCAGGGACTGAACAAGAGCCCCCTGCTTTGGGAGCGCAGAGTCTTACCCACTGGACCACCAGGGAAGTCCCTGTCAAAATATAAATTGGTATATGGTACGCTATGCAAATTTTGTAAAATGTTTCTTTTGAGATAACAAAAGTACTCTATAGATCTTAGTCATCACAAAATTGGTATACCTGGACTCTTCTTGGTGGGTAAAATTTACACTGAATTAAACCTGGAATAAAATAAATATAAAACTGAAATAAAATGTAACTTTTTAATATGGAAATGTTCAGATAAAAATAAAAGCAGAGAAAACTGTCTAATGGACCCCCATGTACCCATCTCACCTAATTTCAACAATTGTTAATAGTTTGACATTCTTTTTTCATCTGTACCTTGTTCCTCATCTGTTTCTGGTATTGCATATCAAATCTCAAACACCATATTATTTATTCTGTAAATATTTCATTGTATATTGCAAATTTATATATATATATATAAATTTTCATGGTACCATTATTTCACATAAAATTAGCAATAATTCCTTAATATCATCTACTACCCAGTTTATGTTTGTTGTTCCTGATTGTCTGAAATATATCTTATTCTAATTTGTTGTTTGAATCAGGACCAAGCAAGATGCACACGTTGCATTTGATTGATAAGACCATTAAGTCACTTTTAATCTATAATCATTCCTCTTCTCTTGTTTTTCCATGCCAATGATTTGTTGAAGAAAGTGATTACTTTGTCATGCAATTTCTTATTATCTAGATTTATCTGATTGTATCTTCACATCATATGTCCCTTTATCTCCTCTATTTCCTGTGAACTGGTATTTAGATATAGAACAGTTAGTATATTCAGGATTTTTATATTTCTGATAGCAAGACTATTTCTTAGGAGGAGTTGTTTACTTCCCATTGCATCATATGATGTCTTTCAGGCTCACTTTTAGTGATGTTATGACTGGTCATTGGGTTTAGATGCTATCAGTCTGATCCATTCATCATAAAGTTTCCCTTTACCTTTTTTTTTTTAAAGGCTTTTTTTCTAGAGCAGTTTTAGGCTCATAGCAAAATTAAGAGGAAGGTACAGAGATTTCCCATTTACTCCCTGATCCCAATTTGCATAGCTATCACCCCTCTGGTGAAAGATGTTGCCTCTTTATAGCAACATCCCACATCAGAGTGGTACATTTGTTACAATTGATGAGCCTACACTGACACATTGTAGTCACCAAAAGTCCATAGTTCCATTAGCGTTTACTCCTGGCCTACATTCTACAGGTTTGTATAAATGTATAATGAGATGTAGCCATCATTATAGTATCAAACATAGTATTTTCACAGCCCTAAAAATCCTCTGTGTTCCACCTGTTCATCTGTCCCTCCCCTCAACCCCTAGAAACAACTGGTCTTTTTATCATCTCCATAGTTTTCCTTTTCCAGAACATTGAATAGTTGGAATCACCCAGTGTGTAGCCTTTTCAGATTGGATCCCTTCACTTAGTAATAGGCTTTTAAGGTTCCTTCATGTCTTTTCATGGTTTGATAGCTCGTTTCTTTTTACCACTGAATAATGTTCCATCATCTGGGTATGTGACAGTTTATTTATCCATTCAGCTACTGAAGGCTATCCCAGTAGCTTCCAAGTTTTGGCAATTATGAATAAAGCTGCTTTAAACATCCATGAGCAGGTTTTTGTGTGGACATAAGTTTTCAGCTCCTTTGGGTAAGTACCAAGGAGGGCAACTGCTAGATTGTATGGTAAGAGTATGTTTAGTTTTGTAAGAAACTTCCAAACTGTCTTCCAAGGTGGCTGTACCATTTTGCATTCCTACCACCAATGAATGAGAGTTCCTGTTACTCCACATTCTCACCAGCATGTATTAGTGTTGTCAGTGTTCTGGATTTTGGCCAATCTGATAGGTGTGTAGTAGAATCTCATTGTCGTCTTACTTTGCAGTTCCCTGATGATATCTAATGTGGAGTATCTTCATGTGTTATTTGCCATTTGTATTTCTTCTTTGGTGAAGTGTCTGTTAGGTCTTTGGCCCATTTTCTAATCAGGTTTTGTTTTGTTTTGTTTTTTTAATTGATGAGTTTTAAAAGTTCTTTGTATATCTTGGATAATAGTCCTTTATCAGATGTGTCTTTTGCAAATACTTTCTGCCATTCTGTGGCTTGTCTTTTTGTTCTCTTGACAGTGTTGTTCGCAAAGCGTAAGGTTTTCATTTTAATTAAGTCAGTATATCAGTTATTTCTTTCATGGCTCGTGAAATCTCTCCTCAACGTTTTACCACATGCTTTTAGCAGCTACTGATGAATATTCCCCTGGTCCTCTGTTTCATTAGAGTTGCAAAATATTCACCTTCCAATTCTATTATTTCTTCTGTATTTCTTAACCTAGAATTCTATAAGGAAGAATTTTTTTTTTATAAATTCTTTGTTTACTCTGGAATTCAATTTTTACAAGAAAGGAAGGATAAATTCTTGTTTATTTCTTTGTATTCAATTTATAATTTTCAGAATAATGAGTTGGTGCCCTAGCAACCCAGAGATATGATTTAAGTTTTAAAGTATCATTATGAACTCTCATGGGGTTTATTTATTTGATGTGCTTAATCCAGTTCAGTCATTGTTTTCACTAGTGATGTCCCCTAAAGTTTGCTGCTATGTTTTCATGAACTATGCTTATATTTTCATTTTTAGCTTCATTGCTTTCTGGCTCAAAATTTCCTAGGCTCGTATAATACTTTGTGCTTCAGACTGTTTTTGTTTGTTTGTTTGTTTGTTTGTTTGTTTTTAAGGAGACTGGATCAGTGGGAAATGGAATTTAGAGACCATAATCTAGATGCTAGGAAGCTTACTTACTGGGTTGTTACTGCTCCTAGATCTTTGAATATTTCTTTTACAAGGGCACTGGATTTACCATAATTTTCATTGTATGCTCCTACTTTTAACTCCCGAGATTGTATATCTTTTTGCTATACAGAAAAACAGCATTAACACAATTCAGTTAAGTTTATCAGTCATTGGGTAGGGATATACTTTTTTCTAGTCACAGTTGTACAGCCTGGTATACATGTTAGATGTTGGCCCTTGCTTTCAGGGAAGCACTGAGACTTACTGTTAGCATTTAATGGAATGATATGTAAGAAAATAAATTTTAATTTAATAAATCTAAAAATAAATGGATAAAATGCAGAGGTGGTACAAAAGAAGAACTGATTAATTTTGTTGGCAGAAGATGTTTAAGGAATGCTATGCATTCCCAGGGAAAGTAACATGCTGGGTATTAAAGGAAGGATATGAGTCTAACTGGGTGTAAGAAGATGAAGGAAAGGGACTTTTAGATAGAGGAAAAAGCGTATGAAAAGATATGAAGCCAGAAAACAAGAACAACAAGTAGCTTGCTATTTGGGGCACCAAGATTGAAGTGGAGAATGACAATAGATGAGGCAAAATCAGGAAAGTATTATATGCCATGATAAAGAGCCTATACTTCTCCAAAGGCAACAGGGAAATGCTGAAAATTTTTAAGTAGAAATGTGAAATGACCTAATTTGCTCCTCAGAATAATCATTCTGGCAACAGTAAAGAAAATGGATTAGGAGGGAAAATGTCAAGACAGAGAGACTAGGTCTTAGAGTGGTAAGTTCACTTTTTGAGTTTACAAACTTGCCTCTAGAATAGTACTTGGCATATAGTAGTAGGTACTCAATAATATCTGTCAGGTGAACAAAAGGTTATTGTATGAATCAAAAGAAGTTGATAAGTCTGAAGAAAAACCACATAGAAATAGAGCCTGCATTTTTGACAATACTACTTGATTCATCTGCTTGCTTACTTAGTATTTTATCTTAAGATTTTCACAAACTAAGTAAAACAACCCAATAGAAAAATAGTC
Organism: Monodon monoceros; assembly: GCF_005190385.1. NCBI lineage: Eukaryota > Metazoa > Chordata > Mammalia > Artiodactyla > Monodontidae > Monodon > Monodon monoceros. Next base: position 123,350,658 of record NW_021703777.1, read on the forward strand.
AAAAGGATATAAATGGCAAGCTCATGAAAGGGAAAACTGAGTGATGACTATATGAAAATATGCTCAACTTCTCTAATAACCAAAGAAATGCAAATACCTTTTAAATCCCATGAGGTGGAAAAATATTTAAAAGTTTACACAAAACCCAGCCTTGAGCAGGATGTTAAAGTGTTGGGACATTTACAAGCTGCTGCTGGAAGTATAAATTGGTGAAACCACTGTAGAAAGCAGGTTGACAATCAGTATTTAGTAAGTCAGAAGATGCACATGCCATTTGACTCAGCATTTCCATTTCAGTTCTAAACCCTAGAGAAATGCTCACACCTGTATAAAGATACATGTTCAACAATGTTCATTGCAGCATTATTGATTATACCAAAACTTTGAAAGTAACACAGATGTCTTCAGGAGAATGAATAAATTTTGATATGTGTATAACAGTATGATATTCTGCAGTGAAAATGAATAAGCCAAAGCCATATGAATAGACCTGAATAATTGTCACAAACAAAATACTGACTGAAAAAGCCTGCAAAATAATAATATAGTGGGATGCCACTTATATAAAGTTAATTATGCAAAATAATATTATTATATATATACAATAATAGATAAAAATACCAAATTTAAGAGCCTGGTTATCTCTGAGGAGGAAAAGCAAAATGGGATTAGGAAAGGTTACACAGTGGTCTTTAGCATATTTTTCTTTAAAAAAAAAGTCAGAAATAAAGCAAAATTAAAATTTAATAGGGTAGGTGATGTGTAGACAAGTGGTTTTAAAAAATTCTTTCTTATATATTTGAAATATTTCTGATGAAAAAATCCTCTGAGAATAGAGAATTTCAGAATTATCCTTGTTCCCAAAGTAAAATATTTTTCTAGCACCTAAATCCTTTTAACAGCTTTTTATTTTGCAGATTTGACTGATGAATTAGCTCAGAAGTTGTTTGATGTTTCAGAAATGTCTTCAGCAACAATGGCCCGTTCATTACCCACAGTAGTTCCAGAATCTCCTAGAATTTATCCTGCAAGGACACCCAAAACACCTCGAACACCTAGATTACAAGATCCAAACAAAACACCAAGATTTTATCCTGTTGTTAAAGAACCCAAAGCCATTGATGTAAAGGTACACAAAACACCAGGAATATAAAGCCTGCCGTTTGTATACTTCAACATTACAAAATGATACTTTTTTAGTTTCTATAACAATAAAAATAATGTATATTTTAGACTGCAAGAATTCATTAAAAAATGGTATTTTACCATAGCGATGTCTTCTCAGGTTAAGGAATAACTTCTTTACAATGGGTAGTGTTAATTAAAGACAATCAGGTGTAATGAGGAATCATTCTAAGTTGTATTTTTTTTAATCCTTGTGTTGAAACCTAGCAAAGGGTCTTGTGAAGTTTTGTAACTTGTATGTGACATATTTGAGTTTTGTGACTTCGTATGATTTCATAATGTGTCACCCACCATATGAAAATATTTGAGTTGGTTTACAGTCAGAGGGTTTTTTTAATTTACTTGTGAGGTTCACACTACTGAAGGTAATTGGAACGTTTGACTTCTTTTTCCTTAGAGTCCAAGAAAGAGAAAAACAAGAAATAGTACAAATCCCCCTCTAGAGTGTCATGTTGGTTGGGTAATGGATTCCAGAGATCATGGGCCAAGAACATCCTCTGTCAGGTACCGTATTTGTCAAATATTGCTTTGTTCTTGATTTTAAATTTGTTGAAAACAGTTACTAGTTAGATATTTGGGAACATTTAAGAATTAATATGTTAGCAAATTAATAGAACAAAAAAATAGTAAAAAGAAGCCAAAGAAGGGGAAATAAATGGGACAGTTTTACAATAAGTATATTAAGGAATAATTCAGTAGGACAGGTTTTTTGGTTTTTTTTTTTCCTTTTAAAGTAATTTTCACAAATGTGTACTCTTCGATTAAAAATATTTAGGTCGGGCTTCCCTGGTGGTGCAGTGGTTGGGAGTCCGCCTGCTGATGCAGGGGACACGGGTTCGTGCCTCGGTCCGGGAAGATCCCACATGACGCGGAGCGGCTGGGCCCGTGAGGCGTCTGGATCCTGTGCTCCACAATGGGAGAGGCCACAACAGTGACAGGCCCGCGTACCACAAAAAAAAAAAAAAAAAAAAAATTTAGATCTATTAAAGTTATTATCTTTTTTTGAGAGGTTTTTTCTTTTATTTATTTATTTTTGTCAGAGCAGTATATTTAGAGATCAGTAGATAATGGTGAAAAATGTTGCACTGATATGTAGCAGGGAACAAGGCAGGTACAGTCCCTGCCTTTCTGGAGCTTAATTCAGAGATGACAGGCAAGTATGTAGTTACAATAATGAGGGGTGGATTTTGTTCGCCAGCTTGTCTTTTAGAGGAGTTGTAGCTACACAGCAGACTTGAGTGGGAGGTACACAGAGCTCCCCGTACCCTCTGCATACCCTGCCTCCCCCACTGTAAGCAGTCATATCTTTGACCATCTACATTAATGTCAGTGCTGGTAGTGTCTTAAAGTCTGTTTGTCTCATCTGTTCTTTGTTCTTTTCTCCTACTTTCTTTTGGATCAGCTTAGTTTTTGTAATGATTCTATTTTATCTCTACTATTGTCTTCTTGTTGTATCTCTTATTTTTTACTGGTCTTCTAGGGTTTATAATATACATTTTGAAATATAATCTATTTTCAAGTAATATATCATTACACGTATAGGATAAGAACCGTACTGCAGTAAATTTCCTTTTCCTACTGTCCTTTCTGCTATATTTTGTTATTATTTTTCTTTAGACAATTATCTTTTAAAACAATTAACATGAAAAAAAGGAATTTTAAATGTATTCTCATTTTTACCATTTACAATGCTCTTCATTTCTTGCGCAGGTCTGTTGGCAATGAATTCTGTTAGCTTTTGTTTATCAGGAAAAGGTTTCTTTTTTTTCATTTTGAAAGATATTTTCAATGAGCATAGAATTCTATGATGGATCTAGGTATGAATTCAGATTCACGGCTCATTCTGTTTGTAATGAATTTTAAGCATCAAAAGTGATACGGTTTAGTGAAATTTTCAAACTTTTTTGTCTAAGGACCTCTTTATCCTTTTAGTTATTGAGGACCTCAAAGAGCTTTTGTTTATGGGAGTTATATAATTTAAAAATAAAAAATTAAACTGAATTGAGTTTAAAAGTAAAACTGAAAACAATTAAATATTTATTCATTTAAAATAATAATAAACATATTACATATTAACATAAATGACATATTTTTATGAAATATAATTACATTTCTCAAAACAAAAAAATTCCTGAATAGAGTGGCATTGTTTTAAAGTTTTGCATATTTGTTTAATGGTTTTGCTTTATATGAGATAACTGGATTCTCATATGTTTCTATATTCAATCTTATAATTTGTTTTTTTATTGTTGATGTAGAGGAATAAAATCCAAGAAAGGGAGGAGTATTTTAATAGCCTTTTCAGATAATTGTAGGTATTCTTCTTTGATATTATACCAAAGCTGAACAAGTGGTAATTTTTTAAAAGTTAGTTGCAGTGTAGAATCTAAACCATATATAAGTGACCTTCTTCTACTCAGTGAATTTTTCATACTCTGTTACATTAAAAGCTATTGGACTTCTTCCACTTTGAATGGCTCTTTTTGTCTATGCATGCATTTGTAACATCATGAATTGGTCATTTGGAAAAACTGATTAACTGAGTTATGCAGACTTTTAAATGATGACACATGTCAGAATACAATAAAAAAAAATTACATTAAAAAAATTACCACTAAGGAGAGTAATGTCAGGAAGATGGCAGAATGGGAAGGAACAGGAATCTGTCCCACCACTTGGACAACAACTGTATCAGCAGAAACTGTCTGCATTGACTATTTTGGAACTCTACAGTCTATCTGAACACTTAAAGCTTCCAGGGGAAAGCGTGTCTGGTAAATTGTTAATATTCGTTGATGTCAGCCTTTGGTGTAGTAGTGGCCATCTCCCACTGCCCCAGCCCTGTGACAGGCATTTGGGAAGATGGCAACCCACACCTCTGGTGTGGCTTGCTGGATCCAAAGTAGGCAATAAGGACCTTGTCCTCCAAATATTGGTGTTCTGTGTTGACTGCTAACTGCCTCTGGTCAACAAGGTACAGACACAGAGTCCGGTAGCCTTTGTTTCATCCCCACTGCCTGGGGATGAAACAACCCAAAACAACCACTAATGAGGGAAATTTAGAAAATTACCACCCATGCCCAAGGAAAGATGTGGAAAAAAACCTAAGGGGACTTTAAGCTTTTACCTCAGGCTTATCTGAGCACAGAAGCAGCCTACAATAGCTGAAAAAAAACAGCAAACCCTGGGGAAGAGGGGGAATTTGATTTCCAGAGTTACCACTTTATAAGATTCAAATCTTCATTGTTCAACAAAAAAATCACAAGGCTTACAAAGAAACAAGAAAGTATGGGCCATTTGAAGGAACAAAATTAATTGACAGAAAATGTACCTGATGAAGCCTGGGTTCCATTCTTTCAAAATGAAGTCTTTAAAACAGCTGTTTTAAGGATACTCAAAGAGCTAAATAAAGGAAGATATAGACAAAGATAGCAAAACAATGTATGAAGAAAACAGGATTATCAATAGAGATAGAAATTATACAAAGGAACCAGAAAGGAATTCTGGAGCTGAAAATACAATAACTAAAATGAAAAATACACCAGAAGGTTCAAAAGCAGATTTCATCAAACAGAAGAAAGAGGAAAGAATCAGTAGACTTAAAGATGGAACAATTTGAATTATCAAGTCTGAGGAACAGAAAGAAAGAAGAAAAAACTAGTAGTGTCTAAGGGATCTGTAGGACACATGAACTAGCCCAATACAGACATTGTGGGAATCACAGAAGGAAAAGAGGAAAAAGGGGGCAGGAAGAATATTTGAAAGAATACTGGCTCCCAATTTGATGAAATATATGAATCTACAAATCTAATAAGCTTAATGAACTTGAAGTAGGATAAACCCAAAGAGACTCACATTAAGACACTAATTAAACTGTTGAAAACCAAAGACAAAGAGAGAATCCTGAAAGCAGCAGGAGAGAAGAGACTCATCACATACAAGAAGTATCAGGCAGTTTCTCAGAGGCCAGAAGTCAGTAGACTGATATATTCAAAGTGCTGGGGGGAAAAATCCCCATCCACTGAGAATTCCTTATCTGACAAAACTGCCCTTCAAAATTGAGGGAGACATTCAGAGATAAACAAAGCCTGAGGGAAAAGAAAAGGAAACAAAAGACATATTGAATTAGAAAGAAGAGATAAAACTGTCTTTGTTCACAGATGACAAGATTGTATATGTAAAAAGTCATAAATAATTAACAAAAACTCCTGGAACTAATAAGCAATTACATCAAGGTTTCAGGATATATGGTTAATATACAAAAGTCAATCACTTCCCTATATAACAACAATGAACTAGTAGAATTTGAAATTAATTAATCAAACTACTGTTGGACTTCCCTGGTGGCAGTGGTTAAGAATCTGCCTGCCATTGCAGGGGACACAGGTTCAAGCCCTGGTCTGGGAAGATCCCACATGCCATGGAGCAACTAAGCCTGTGTGCCACAACTACTGAGCCTGTGCTCTACAGCCCATGAGCCATAACTACTGAGCCTGCATGCCACAACTACTGAGCCCATGTGCCACAACTACTGAAGCCTGCGCCCCTAGAGCCCATGCTCTGCAACAAAGAGAAGCCACTGCAATAAGAAGCCCATGCACCGCAACAGAGTAACACCTGCTCGCCGCAACTAGAGAAAGCCCACGCGCAGCAATGAAGACCCAATGCAGCCAAAAATAAGTAAATAAATAAATAAAATGTTTTATAAGAACAAAATACTATTTACATTATCACCCCCCCCAAAAGAAATAGGTATAAATCTAACAAAGTATGTACAAGATCTTTATGAGGAAAACTGCAAAACTCTGATGAAAGGAATAAAAAAACTAAATAAATGGAGATAAACTCCATGTTTATGGGTAGAAGACTCAATACTCTCAAGATCGGGCATGAGCCACAGCTAACAGCACGGACCCCAGAGATGGACATGAGACGCTAAGGCTGCTGCTGCCGCCACCAAGAAGCCTGTGTGCGAGCACAGGTCACTATCCACACCTCCCTTCCGGGGAGCCTGTGCAGCCTGCCACTGCCAGGGTCCCGGGATCCAGGGACAACTTTCCCGGGAGAATGCACGGCGCACCTCAGGCTGGTGCAACGTCCCGCTGGCCTCTGCCACCGCAGGCTCACCCCGCATCCGCACCCCTCCCTCCCCCCGCCCTGAGTGAGCCAGAGTCCCCGAAGCAGCTGCTCCTTTAGCCCCGTCCTGTGTGAGCGAAGAACAGACGGCCTCCGGCGACCTACACGCAGAGGCGGGGCCAAATCCAAAGCTGAGCCCCGGGAGCTGTGCGAACAAAGAAGAGAAAGGGAAATCATTCCCAGCAGTCTCAGAAGCAGCGGATTAAAGCTCCACAATCAACTTGATGTACCCTGAATCTGTGGAATACATGAATAGACAATGAATCATCCCAAATTGAGAAGGTGGACTTTGAGAGCAAGATTTATTATTTTTTCCCCTTTTGCTCTTTTTGTGAGTGTATATGTGTATGCTTCTGTGTGAGATTTTGTCTGTATAACTTTGCTGTCAACCATTTGTCCTAGGGTTCTATCTGTCTTTTTTTTTTTCTTTAAAAAAATTTTTTTTTCTTAATAATTTTTCTTTTAATAACCTTATTTTATTTTATCTTACCCTCTTTCTTTCTTTCTTTTCTTCCTTTCTTTCTTCCTTCCCTCCCTCCTTCCTTCCTTCCTT